>NC_081566.1:55024518-55166380 GCF_022355385.1 Mustela nigripes
CGGCGGAGGGGCGGGGCCCGCGGGGCGGCGGAGGGGCGGGGCCCGCGGGGCGGCGGAGGGGCGGGGCCCGCGGGGCGGCGGAGGGGCGGGGCCCGCGGGGCGGCGGAGGGGCGGGGCCCGCGGGGCGGCGGAGGGGCGGGGCCCACGAAACTCCTCGGGCCGCCGCGATGGCGTCTGTGTCGGGCTCAGTGCGGTTGCAGCGTTGCATCGTGTCGCCGGCTGGGAGGCACAGCGCCTCTCTGATCTTCCTGCACGGCTCAGGTGGATTACAGTTTTACATCCTAGTTTTCTGCTTGGGAATCGTCCTCCCCTGGGGTCCCCTAGTGTTGCCCTAGTGGAGGAGTCGCTGGGCCTCGATAGGGCTCCGTGGACTCGGGGAGGGCGACCCTCGCCTCGCTCACCCCGCGGCTGCGGACACCGGGCCTTCTCCACCGTGTATTCCTTTTTTCGATCATGGGCCCATCGTGCTCCCTGATGGCCCTTGCGTCCCACCACTGGGCCATCCCTCCATCCGCAACACTCTCTCCATTTGCAACCCTTGCTACCGCCCCTCCCCCTCCCTGTTCTCCCTCGAGTTTAAGAAGCAAGTTAGTAAGGTAAGTTGTCTACTAGACACCAAGGATTTAGTACTTTCCAGCGTCAGCTGTTAGTGATCGGGATTTTCAACCGCCTTAGATAATTTGCCACTTTATTTTTCCAGTCTCTCGTACCACTGTGGACAGTTGAGACAGTTAACTTAATATTTATGTCCTTTCCGCGAGGCGCTGTGCCAGGCCTGGAGTACTGTCTCCCTTTCCTCTCTTTCTTGCTACTCCTTCCTTCTTCTTTCTCTTTCCCGTTCCTGTCCTGAAGCCCCCGAGATACTAGCACAGAGTCCACTCTCAGTCCCCAGGGCAGACACCTTCCTTCCCCTGCCCGCCCTTAGTGGTGTGTGTGCTGCATTCTGTATAGCTTTCCTTACACTCCTCTGTGATGACTTAAGCCTGTCTTTCCCCCTTCACTTTCCCTTCCTCAAGAGGAAGGACCCTTATTTTAATCTCTGCATCCCTAGTGCTTGGCCTAGGGTAAGTTCTTGGGAAATATTTTTTTAAAGAAATGAGATGCAGCCGGTGTCCTCAGAGCGCCTACCTAAAGTTAAAAACAAAAACAATTCAATTAGTTTGAGTCAGCAGTGGAAGGGAGATCACAAGATGGTACATGATTTACTGCCAAGAGAATTGTAAGGAAAAAAACTGTGGTTAGGCATATTAAGGCATTTGGAAGATGAAGAGCTGAGATTTTACCGATTTGACTTAAGAACATGGACTTTGAGCTGAGACTTGTAGTTGGGTAGTGGAGGAGATTGGAAAGGTACAAGGTGGAGACCTGGAAATGGGCAGTTAGCCCTGATAAGTTGAACAGCTTGCTCAAGGTCACTTGGCTGTTGCCGTGAGTGGTAGTGGAGTTAGGATTCGCACCCAGATCTCCCTGACTCCGGAAGGGTAAGGTGGAAAAACTCTGAGCTAGGCTGTTTCATTTTGGAAATAGGCAAGAAATGGGTCAAAGATGTTTAACGGGAAGGACTTCGCTAATGAAATATATTTAGAGTGGTGAAGTGAGGTGTCTAGGAGGACACCAAAGCCTTACAACTAAGAGACTGTTCCTGGTACTATTTGGGGCTCCATGGGGGTTCATTTATAAGCATCCAGAAATTCCCAGATACTGTAGCCTTTGTAATAAATAAGTGTTTTGTAATATTGTTAGGAAATACTCCTAGACTTTTCTTTTTTCCCGTGGGCCACTTTGCTTCAAGTACCATCTTTACTCTTCAATTTCAAATTACTTACATTTTTATAAATTGTAAACCCTAAATATATATTTTTCCTTTTATACTTTGGAACAGAGTTTATCCAAAGAATTCTTCTGCTAATTATGCAAATAAAATGCAATTTCCACATAGTTAGAGCTCCATTGTAGTAAATTAAAATCTGTACGAG
Source organism: Mustela nigripes (assembly GCF_022355385.1). Lineage (NCBI taxonomy): Eukaryota > Metazoa > Chordata > Mammalia > Carnivora > Mustelidae > Mustela > Mustela nigripes. The sequence continues at coordinate 55,026,495 of NC_081566.1, forward strand.
GAGTATAATTTTACGTTAGACTTACTATATGTGGTTATATTATAGGTGTTTGGGTTCTGCTTAATCTAAATACAGGTAACCCGTTTTAATAGTTGTTACATGCTCTTAGAATAAAGTGCAGGCTTTTTTAAAAAGTGGGCCTTATGAATGGATGAGTGGGTGTTACTTTGTAGCATTAAGTTTTGCTTTTCAAGGTTGGAAAAGTATATTCAGAGGCAGGTTTTTTTTGTTGCTTTTTTTGTTGTTTTTTCATCCTAAAAGGCTGAAGTTCTCTCCTAGGCTATGATAGTCATAGAAGAAGGTATGGGAATGTGAGTAATACATAGCCAACTTAATTTGAGCCATTCCTACACCTAAAATACCAAACAGGTACCTTCTTTCAGAATGATAAAAGCAAGTAATAGTTTAATTAGCTTCGTTCAGCTTCCCAGCTTAGATTAATTCACTCTGTTGTATGTTCCTTTGGAACATTACGGCACTTCTTTTAATGGTATCCATTATTTGTAATTCCCAGAATTAATTCTTAATTCCCAAACTTCGCTATAAGGTTCACACAGACCCAAATTATGCATATCTTGCTTTTTCCTCATGCAGTAAATCAAAGCGAACTGAGTTGGCGCTTAGTGAAGTTACTAGTAACTTTACTAGTAACCGCTGTGTTGCTAAATGTGGGGAACATTTTTCAGTCATCTTCTTATTTGAACCATCTGCAACATTCTGTTGGACAGAATATGGCATCCTGGAAAGGATCTTAGCGTTTGCCATATTCTGTCCAACATTCGATGTTCTTGAAAGACTTTCTTGGTACTTACTAACCTGTTTTCTCCATATAATTGATTTTCCAGTCTCATCCTGTTCTGTCTGTTAATGTTGGGGCTTCTCAGAATTTGGTTCTGTGGTCTCTTTTCATTTTGCATTTTTCTCTGCAGGCTAATGTGCACGTATGGCCTAGGATTCTATGTTTTCCTCTATATAGTAACATACATTTGTGTCTCCATTTTAATTTTCCTTTGAGTTCTGGACATGTTTATCCAACTGCCTCATAGTCGTTCATTTATTAATCCATTCATTCCGGAAATATCTATTATATGGCCACTGTGCAGTGACTCACTGTTCCAGACTCCAGGCATATATTAATGAATGAAACAAACGAAAAGTTCTGGCTCTTGTGGACCTTACATTCCATTGGAGGAAATACTGTATAGTGGATAGTAGTGAGTTCTGTGGAAAAAAGAGAAAGCAAGACAAGGGGGATGGAGGAGGGGAGGTATTGGGGGTGATAGTTTAGCTAAGGTGGTCAGAGTAGGCCTCACTCTGAAGGTGGTACTTCAGCAGCTAGACCTGCGTGAGTGAATCATGTGGGTGTTGGGTTAGACTGTTGCAGACAAGGGAGAAGGCAGGACGGAGGCCCTGAGGCAGGTTCCCTGACCTTCACGGGAACAACAATTCAGGCGTTTTCCCTGGTGGGAGAGGAGTAGGCCAGGATATCCAGAGGATCCTGGCGGAGGTGATAGGAGGCAGGGGTCAGCAAACTTCCTGTAAAGGGTCAGGTAGCAACCGTTTCAGATGTTGCGAACCAGATATGGTTTCTTCCACCTTTTTCTTTTCTGCCTCCCTTCCTTTTTTTCCTTTTTCTTTATTTTTTTAGCAACTGTTTAAAAATGTAAACACCATTCATAGCGTACGGCTTTGGGCTTTTGCCTTCCAGCTGGCTATAGTTTGCTCAACCCCAGGTAGAGGACCTTGTAGGCAGGGTAGCGAGTGTAGACCTGCTGATCCATGTGTTTCCTGTCTCCGTGTGTAGTTGCATTGTTCATTCAGTTATCCTGGCCAGACACCTCGCTGTCATCCACTATTGCCCTTATAACCAATCTATTACCAATACCCATTTATTTTCTCCCCTAAGGATCCTCGCACCTATTCCCGTGCATGCCATTGCTAGACCCCTAACTGAAGCATGTCCTCTGGACAGTCACCTCCTAACTGATCTCCCCACACCTCCTCTTGTCCCTTCTGTCATCACACAGTTGCCAGAGTGACCCCTAGAAGACAGCCACCTTTCTGCCAAAAAGGAACTTCCTGCTGTTAGGATTTGCCACTTCCCTACTGTTTCTCCAGCCTCGTCTTGTGCTCACTGCTCTTGCCCTCAGTCTTAGATGTCCTCCTCCTCCATCCTGGAAAGGATCTTAGCGTTTGCCATATTCTGTCCAAAATGGTCTTTTCTAGTTCGCCTCAACTTTTCACCATCCGGTAGGTCTTGAAAACTGGGTCAGTTTGTGTCATGTGTGATCTACGCATTAAATAAACAACTAGCTCAGTGGCTAAAATACAAACTGAACTTTGCTTTGCAGAGCTGATCTTCTGATGTTATCCCCGAACTCCTTAGCTGGGTCAGTTCTGAATGTAGTAAAACGTGGCAGCACCCAGTGTCTCATCTTCGCAGTGGTTCTGTTTGTCTCTCATGTTCATGTGTGATTGTTTGACTTGTGTGTGTTTCTCACAGTAAACTGTGTCCTCCGTGAGAGGAGGGACTCTTTCTTCCTTGCCATCACCGCCTCTCTAACAGTGAGCACAGTGCCTGACTCAGTGACAGGTATTCAGTAGATAGACTCTGAGTTGATGTCTAATGAGCTGAGCCAAAAAAATGAAAAGTTGTTACCTTTAAAATTTTCTCTTCAGGACTATATAACATGGACCTAATTTCCTTCCATTTTTTAATGGAAATATCCAGACATTAATTCTTGCATGGATTTTGGTTATTTTTTAGCCTTGGGATGTATAATTGTTATTTTACATCACATAAATGTGTTATCAAAATTAAATTTAGATTTCTTCAAGTTAAAAATAAAGTTTGCTAAATACCCCTTTTGAAAGATCTTGTTATTTTAACCAGGAAAATTGTTTTAGATCTTTCCATCTACAAAAGTTTATATTTGCTTCAGAAATTTACTATTTTTACAGGTAAGATAAGAAATGACAGTGTTTAAAATCAGACACAGAATTTTTTTAGGAAAATAATTTACTTCATATTTGTGCCTGTTTTACCATTTAAACAAACAAGGAAACTTGAAACTCAAACTTGAACAAGGTCTTTAAAGTGATCAGTGGTGAAGTTAGGAGTAAAACTTTCTAAATAATTTTTGGTTATTAATGCCTGATCAATTAATTCATGTTGATAAACTGGCTTCTGTGGAGTTATTTTTACATATGGAGATTTTTTTGTATTCCGTGTTCCAGCCTCTGTGTGATATGAAAGTTATAGAATGCTTTTAAATACACTGTGTTGTCAAAATGTTTTGTCTTAATCGATATTTTGTGATCCATCAGGTGATTCTGGACAAAGATTGAGAAAATGGATCCAGCAGGTTTTAAATCAAGAGTTAACATTCCAACACATAAAAATTATTTATCCAACAGCCCCTCCCAGGTATGTAGTAATTTCTCTCACTGCTCAGCATAACTGTGGCATAGAATGTATATAAACAGATACAACAGCTAAATGTTCTTGAGACTTCATTCTGTATTTAAAGTATTTTGAATTGCGGTACCTTTTTTTCTAGAACTTTTTTTTTTCTCCCCAGTTCCACAGTGGGGCCAAGTTTTGTGAGACAAGTCATTTCTTTCCTCTTTGTAAAACATTCCCTGAAGCTCTGAAACTTTGTCCTAAGCACTCTGGCCCTGCACATTGCTCATCTTTCAAATTCTCTTTTTTTCCCTTTGTTTACCCCAAAAAGAAACTAATAGCTCCCAACAAGTATAAGCTTTCTAATAATTTAGTTATGCCAGAGTTCATAATTTCAGGCAAAGGGTTTTGGGGCATTCTTTCTACACTTAAAAAGATTTAAAAACAATGTTAAGTTTTTTGAATCTGTAAGCCATAATAGGAATATGGAATTGACTGCTTAATAAATATTTAGATTATATAACCCATAAATGTGTTTAATAAAATGCACAGTCATGAGATTGGTATAGTTTTGAAGTCATACTGTTTTTTATAGTTATTAAGTTAGCATCTGCATAGGCTTTTATCCTGAGCATATACTTTAAACTGGGGTTTGCAAATCCTTTTTTGGGTAACCAAAATTATATACTGAGTTCTGCATCCCCCTCTGATTTCCCATTATCTGTTCTTGATTTATCCTTATTAATTATTCTGTGTGCTTATACACAAGCATTTTGTTCTTATTTTTCTGTTAACTTAGTGTTAAGGAGAATCAGAACCAGAACTTCAAGGACCTTTTTTTTTTTTTTTTTAAAGATTTTATTTATTTATTTGACAGACAGAGATCACAAGTAAGCAGAGAGAAAGGAGGAAGCAGGCTCCCTGCTGAGCAGAGAGCCCGATGCGGGGATCAATCCCAGGACCCTGGGATCATGACCTGAGCTAAAGGCAGAGGCTTTAACCCACTGAGCCACCCAGGCGCCCCTTCAAGGACCTTTTTAATGTGCAATTAAGATTTTACTTACTTAGTTGATAGAATTGAAAGAGGTAGAACAATAAATAAAATAATGTCATAAAATTTAAGATTTAAAAAAAAGTTAATATAATTTTAAAGGAGTTTAGTAGTTTGGTGGTGCAAATAAAAGACCTACTGACCAAGGGGTATTGTTTCAGTTGAATGCCTTTGAAATGTCAAAAGAGCTTGTCATTTGCTATTCATTTTAGTGAAGTTTGGAAGGAGAAGGACAGTGGTATTCCTATGGAGATGGGAGAGAGAAGTTCATTTCAGCCTGAATATAAACATAATTGTCTAAATTGAATGGAAGATCATTGGAAACAGATTCTAGAATTAATGCTTTCAGCTTATGAATTTTATATTATCAGCAGTATTGATATGTGTTCCAGACCAGTGGATTTCAAACTTTAGGTCCAAAATATTTCTGAGAATCCAAAAATCTCCATGGATACTCAGTATCATCTATGGGTGCTGTTGTGTTTAAGTAAAATCTAAAAACACTGAAATATTTTACTGAATTCATGGTAACTTTGGGGTATTATATATTTTCATCATCAGTATGTATTTGAACAGACCATGAAACATTTTGGACCATGCGTACCAATGCAATGTAATATGAGCTAACATGTAAAGTTAAGTGTTCTGACACTGCATTAAAAAAAGGAAAAACTAACAAGTAAATTCATTTTAAAATATGTGTTACTTAACCAATTATATCCCAAATATTTTCATTTCAACATGTAGTCAATATAAAATTATTAAAGTGATAAATTACATTCTTTTATTCATTCTAAATCTTTGAAATCTGGTATATATTTTACCTTTGCAACACTTCTCCATTTGGATGCTGGTCGAGCAATTAAATTTATATTAAATAAATAATTACTTCTTAAAGAAAGCAGAAACTCTTAATTTGAAAAGATAGATGCACTCCTGTGTTTATTATTGCAGCATTATTTACAGTAGCCAAGATATGGAAGCAACCCACGTGCCATCAATAAATGAACAGATAAAGATGTGGTGCGTGTATGTGTGTATACTCGCACACACTGGAATATTACTCGGCCATAAAAAAGAATGAAATCTTGCCATTTGCAACAAGATGGATGGAACTAGAGGTATTATGCTAAGTGAAATAAGTCAGAGAAAGACAAATACCACGTGATCTCACTTATATATGGAATATAATAAAACCAGCAAACAAAGAAACAAACCAAAAAACATTCTTTTTTTTTTTTTTTTTAAGATTTTTTTAACTTATTTGAGAGAGAGAGACAGAGATAGCGAGAGAGAGCACAAGTGGGGAGGAAGGGAGAAGCAGGCTCCCCGCTGAGCAGGGAGCCCGCAGCAGGGCTCCATCCCAGGATCATGGCCTAAGCCAAAGGCAGACACCCAAATGACTGAGCCACCCAGGCACCCCCCAAAACAGATTATTAAATACAGAGAACAAACTGATGGTTGCCAGAGGGGAAGTGGGTGGGGGATAGGTGAAGCAGGTAAATGGGATTAAGAGGTACAAATTTCCAATTATAAAATAAATAAGTCACAGAGATGAATAGGGAATATAGTCAGTAATGTGATAACATTTGACAGGTGGCGACTACATATATCGGGTGAGCTCTGAATTGTTGAAGCATGTTGTATACCTGAAACTAATAGAACACTGTATGTTACTTATACTTCAATTAAAAAATTACATAATATAAAAGTAAAAGTTCAGTAACTGGTTAAACTAGCTACAGGTTGCAATGCTTTATAGCTCCATGTGACTAGGAGTTACCATTTTGGGCAATGTAATTTCAGACTTTTAAAAAAAGGAGGTCCCATACATTTATAATGTGTGAGGGAGACTCTCCTAGATCAAATAGTGCTTGAACTTGTAAGATTTCCTTTTTTTTAAATGATGAGATGATTTAAATTGTAGTTTTCAAGCAAGGATGATTCTCCCTCAGAACATTTGCACATCTGCTGTGTTTCAGAGACATTTTGGTTGTCACGGCTGGCAGGAGAGGCTCCGGGCATCTACCGGCTAAATGACGCTAAATGTCCTATACCACATGGGACAGCCCCCACAACAGACAGTTCTCCAGCCCCAAATCACAGTGGTGCCCAGGCTGAGAAACCCTGCTTTAAATTACACATCTAGGGGCACCTCGGTGGCTCAGTGGGTTGAAGCCTCTGCCTTCAGCTCGGGTCATGATCCCAGGGTCCTGGGATCGAGCCCTGCATCAGGGTCTCTGCTCGGCTGGGAGCCTGCTTCCCCCTCTCTCTCTGCCTACTTGTAATCTCTGTCTGTCAAATAAATAAGTAAACCTTAAAAAATAAAAAATAAATAAATTACACATCTATTCCTGCACATACCAGGTGATTAGTATCTTGGTTCTCCATTAGGGGCGGATGTTGGGGGGAGGTTGCAGTGTGGTCAGCTGTTTATATTTTAGAAAAACAAATATCTGAGGTAATTAAAGTATGAATGGCATCATTGTCTTCGAATCAATACAAAAAGAAGTTGAGATTGCACCAAAGAACAGGTCTTTATGTACTAGGCTTTCTTTATTTTTAGATTTAATTACTTGAGGTCAGAAACATTAAATACAAAATTCCACTTGCCTTCAGAATTTACTCTTGAGAGCATGGGATTGTGAAGCTTTGCTTCCCTGTTTTCACTGGCTCTAAGATTCCTAAAATGAAGAAATAAAAACCTCACAATTGAATAAACTTTGCAGTTTCCCATTCAGGAATTCAAGAACTTTTCAAAAATTTTCAGAAAGAGTGTATATATATGTTTTTACTATAAGTAAGATCTATAGATCTGCATCATGGAATATTACATCTCAGACCTCTATCCTTGATTAGAGGCATCAAATAAGAGAGTGAAATGGAACACATATGACTTTTTTTTTTAATTTTAAAGATTTTTATTTATTTATTTGACAGAGATCACAAGGAGGCAGAGAGGCAGGCAGAGAGAGAGGGGGAAGCAGGCTCCCAGCTGAGCAGAGAGCCCGATACGGGGCTCGATCCCAGGACCCTGAGATCAGGGCCTGAGCCGAAGGCAGAGACTTAACCCACTGAGCCACCCAGGGGCCCCTAATGAAACACATGTGAATAAGGGTAGTAATGCCAGTTAATTTGCTGTCAATATACAAATCAAGTGAGTTTGTAAATGTTTATTGTTTTCAAACGTAAATACCAGAACCCTCAATCGACCTGGCAAAGTTATTTTGTGTCAGATATTTAGTAAATTGTACATTCTGTAGCTCTGCTGTATTTCTTTGGTCCTTTCACACATTGGAAATCAAATGGTACTGATCAAGGATTACCAATGGCTCTAGACCTTTCGATTTTATGATCTTCCAAATGTCAGGAGGGATCTTACAACAGGCAAGTATAACAAGCAAGAACTGGTTCAGTATTTTATTATATTAGAAAAATCTAATTCAACATTACTGTGAAATCATTTTTCTTTTGTCCTATGAATAGTGCAGAAATCAGCAAGTCTTGCTTCCAGATGTTTCAGACTCTCAGAGCAATTAGAAACTGTATTTAATATGTAATTTAAAATTACAAGATTTGAACTATTTTCATTTTCAAATTTGAACCATATCTTTGGTGACTGAGGATTTTTCAGTTTTAGTTCATCTTACATCTCATTGTACTTTTGGCATATGCTATTTCCTTGCTGTTTTAATGTATTTCCAGATTATTTTTTACTTAAATACAGGAGCGTTAGCAGCCTTGAAGGAGTAAAGACACTAGATAGTGTTTACCGTTCAATAATATTTTATTCTCTTGTCCTATTGAAATTGGTGACGATGTTTCCATAATTTCATTGTGAATTAAATGTCATACATTTTAAGGGTTTTCATATTTTTAGGCCTAATTTTCTGTCCCACAGATGGTCGTTTCTTAGTTTTTTTTTCCCATTAAATTATGTTTGGTGGGTAGGTATTATGACTCTTGTTCACCATCTGGCCTCTTTTCGGTATTCCTTTTCCAGGCTATTCAATCAGTCCAGCCCTAATGCCCTCAGGTTTTAGAACTGTTAGTGGTGATTTTATATAAATATAGTTAATAAAAATTTATCCTAGAGGAACAACATTTTGGAAACCTTTTACATTTTCCTAACTAAAAGTAAAAACTTGAGTAAACTACAAGTATTATAAAAAGTACATGGCTACTGTTAAGACTCTCATCCTCTCTTTAATATCTGTAATGTCTGGCTTATTTAGTTTTGCAAATGTGAGTTCATACTAAACATACAATTATAAATTCTTCCTTTTTTTCACCTAATGCTGTATTTGATGATTTCTTCCTATGATGATTTTGTATTGAAATACAGAAAACTGTTTAATAGCTACAGAATATTCTTTAAAATTTATTCTGTTGTAGACTGTTTTAGTTTTTATCCTCAGTTTACCACTATGTATGTCTGTTTATCCTATTTCTGATTTTCCTTCAGGAAAAATTCCTAGAAAGTACTCAGAGGACTTACAGTCAGTTTCTTTTTTTCTAGGGGATTAACTCTTCTAAATTGTTTTCCAAGAACAGACAGTTTGCATTATTACCAGTAGTGTATCAGGATACCCATTTCACCAAACACTTAGTAGCATTAATTTATTTTAAAAACAGTTTCTAATTTTATTGCTGAGGCTTTCTAAGGGTTATCTATTAGTTATCAAATAAACTGCTTTCAGTATCACTAATTCAGCTTAGCAGTTTCTGATGTATTTAGGTAAAAATATATATAGATAGATATGTGATTTTTTTCTTTGTACACTCAAAATATTTTAAGTATTTTTTCTTAATCACAAAATTGCTGCTTTTACAATGATATCTACTTTATAATTTGACAACCTCTAAGATATAACAGACTGAGAAGAAAAATACATAGAAGTATTAAAACAGGAACAGAGTACTAATTTGTTGATTATTTCTAAGCTTAGTGAATGGATATAAGGTTTATAAATATGTATAGTTACATTTATATTTTATTCATTTCATTCTATTTATATTTAAGTATTTTATATATTTATATCCATTTATATTTAAGTATTTTATATATTTATATATAGATAAAATTCTATATATAAAATATATATTTTTTATATATTAGCAAAAGTTATGTGATACATATCCAGAGTGACAATATAGTTGATATGAGCAATGAATCACTTGTGATTCTTCTTATTACTTTGAATCAGCAATCTGATACATGCTATACAATGTCGAGTCTTGGAGAGTACTTCAGTTAAGGAGGAAAAGTGAAGACTTTTAGAAATATGTCATCTAATTCTTACTTTAAATAAAATTGTGAAGGCTGTTAATGAAAAATTTATCAGTTCTGGATCTTAATTTTCACATGTCTAAAATGAACAATTTGGACTAGATATCCAAAATCCTTTAGTCATTAACTTTTTGAATTTTAGGTCCCTTCAGATTTTATGCACTGTAAGTAAGAACCAGTACTGTAATACTCCTCATTTTTGCCACAGTGTTAGACCAATAGGTAAGGGAAATATTCGAGATATAATATCGTTCAGTAGACTGTTGAAGATACATAGAATTATCATGGTACAGTGGTTAAAAATATGATTGGATTAAGCAGGCTCTGGCTTCCATCTGGATTTCTCTCAAGTGCTATAAGATCCTGAGAACAAGGTATTTTACCCTTATTGGTGTCCCATTTTCTTGAAGTGCAAAATGGAACTAATAATTGTATCCACCTCAAAGAGTTGTCCTGAGAATATGTGATGTTACTGAATATATGTGTAAATCCTTAGCATGATGTCTGACATAAAATAAGTATCAAATAAATGTTAGTTATTAATAGTAATCTGTGATATCCTTGTGGACAGGATGTAGAAATATTATCCAAAGAATTAATTGCTGATAATCCTTGAAGAAATTTTCCAAGCCTATGTGTGTGGGTTGTATTTTCAAGGAATATTTGGTCTAGCAGTTGTAAAGCTGAGAAAAATAATGAATATATTAAATAACAAAATGGAAATCTGAAATGATCTGATAGTCTAGAATAGGGTCAGCAAACTACAGCCTGTGGGTTAAATATGGCCAATCACCTATTCTTATAAATAAAGTTTTACTGGAATACAACCACACTCTCTCATTCGCATATTATCTGTGGTTGCTTTTGTGCTACAAAAGGGATTTCGGTAGTCACCGAAGAGACTGTATGGTTCACAGAGCCTAAAATATTTACTCTGGCTTTTCCAGGAAAAGTTTGCTGACCCTTCTAAGGCAGTAGCTTTCAGAATTGTTAAACTACAACTCACAATGGGTTATATATATATGGGTTGCTGATCATGTACATACATTTCAGTGATTGAAGTATTACAGATGCTAGAGTATAGGGTTGCCAGCTTTATTTAGCAAATAAATAATATCTGGACATACTTACTATAATAGTATAAATATAAATATAAAATATAAATATAAAAAATAGTATATTTTTTATAAAATAAAAAGTATTTATTGTTTATCTGAAATTAAAATTTAACTGGTGTCCTGTATTTTATCTGCGATTCCATCTGGTTGTTACCCCCAGAGAGTTTGATTTAATTGGCTTGAGATGTAGCCAAGGCAGAAAGATTTTTAAAAGCTTCATTTCTGATTCTTGTATGCAGCCAGAGGTGAGATCCACTGCTGTAGCAATCATTAAAGTCTGAACTAGGTCACTGTGGTGGAAATGTAACACAAGCATTCAATTCAAGAGAGATTCACACAGCATAGGCTGGGAAAAATGGAAAATCTGGGAAAAGGAGAAGGCGGTGTGATGTTAAGGTAGGAATCTATGAGAATATTGAACATGCTATGTGTTTTATTTGGGGCATTTTAAACTTAGCATACTGGCCCCAGTGTTCATGAGTCAGTACCCAATTGGAAGGATTTTTTTTTTTTAAGCTTTACAGTTAATGGGAAATTGAAATTTTAAACTGGAAGATAATTGTTTTTAAAATATACTGTTCCCAGAAAAAATTATCTGGGATATTATTAAAATCTGGATTTTTTAGGTTACAATCTCCTAGATTCTGACTGACCAGGTATGAGATGGAGCTCATAATTTGCAATTTAAGGAGCACCACCTCTAATGTAAGTAGATTATAGTGTCTACCAACCTTTTGTACTCAAGTATACCAGCATAGTTATATTTTAAAAATTACAGAATTTCCTTCCTACCTCTGAAAACTGAAGCAGGTTTGGATGTCATCTGCCTACCTGTGTAGTTACTCTGCATCAAAATTTGAGAGCTCTTACTTTGGAAAATTAAGGTTAATTTAAAGTAGAATTTTAAAAAACATTTTTGCGAGAGAAACTTTTTATTTTTTAAATTTGCTTTTATTTAAATTCAGTTAATATATAATGTATTATTGGAAACAACTTTCTAAATGTCTTTATTATTAAATTCTTGAGATTATTTGAGATACTAATTTTAAGTTTGGAAAAAGACTAATCAAAACAAAGCAAAAGGAAAGGAAAAGATATGCTGTATAAACAGTAAACATAGGATAGCTGACCTACTGTATTTTTATTAAATAAGGTATACTTCAAGGTCTTACCAGAGATAAAAGTGAACATTTGTAAGCTAAAAGTAAATATTAAGGAGGAAGACAATAATCCTTCATAGGCATGTACTTAATTATATTGCTTATAAACACATGCAAAGAAAACTGTCAGAACTAAAGAGAGAAGTGGACTAATATACAATCATAATTGAAGCTTTTAATACTCATTCTTCAGGATCTAATAGAACAATTTAGAAAAAGAATAGCTAGGCAGATATAAAATTTGATAAGTAATTGTACTAAAACTACCTTGAACATTATCATTTATAGAACTCTACTGAAAAAGCTTGTAGGACAGTCACCAAGAGAGTATATCGAAGGAAGACTGTAATATAAGTACCAATGAGTAGCAGAAGACTGAGATTGTACAGAATATTTTCTGTGACAAGAATGGAATGAAATTGGAAATCAACAGCAATAAGATATCTGGAATGCTCCCAAATATTTGGAAATTAACAACATATTTCTAAATATGAAATTAAATAAAGGATATCAACACAAATCCTAAAGGCAATAAAGGGAACTCGCATGCGCATGAACAGCCTATGCTAATAAAGTTGAACAATTAGAGAAAAGATACAAATTCCGTGAGAAACACAAATGACAAAACTGACATAAAAGTAAAATAAAAATCAGAATACCTACATTATTATGAAAGAAATTGAATTCATTATCAGAACCTTCACACAAGAAACTTTCATGTCCAGCCAATTCCACTAGTAAATTTTACTGAACATGGAAGTAAGGATTAACACAATTCCGGAAACAGGAGTATTTTCTAACACATATTAAGAGACCAGTATAACCCTGATAATGACAAATTTCGAATACATTCAAGAAAATTACAAATCAATACCCTCATGACCATATATGTAAATTCCTTAACAAAACACTAGCAAATCAAATCCAGCTACATATAAAATGGATAATACATTATGACCAGATAGGTTTATTCCAGGAATGAAAAGTTAGCTTAACATTTGAAAGTCCATCAGTGTAATCACTGTGTTAACAAAACAAAAGATTAAAAAATATGTTTATTTCAAAGGATACAGAAAAAGCATTTAACTAGTTCATCAAACTCAGCTAATTAGGTAAAGTGTGATATTTCTTCAACATAATAAAAGGTGCATAGCTAGAAACTTGTAACTAACACCATATTTAATGGTGAAATATTCAATGCTTCCCCTCAAAGATTACACAGAAGGAGATCTTTTAAAAAATAAAAAAAACTTTTTTTGTGGTTTTTTTTTTTTTTAATTTGAGAGACAGCTCAAGTGGGGTGAGGGTCAAAGAGAGAACCAGACTCCCTGCTGAGCAGGGAGCCCATATCCTAGGGCAGAAAGAGGTCCTTGATTCTGTTCAACAATGTATGGAAGTTCAGACAAGTGCAATAAGGCCAGACAATGAAATAAAGAGAATAACGTTGAAGAGGAGAAAGTAACAGTGCCATTATTCCCAGATGATATGACTGTTTACACAAAGAAAATAAGGAATCTACTAAATAACTACTAGAAATAAGTGACTTTAGGAAGATAGCAGAATGCAAGAACAAGATACTAAAATTAAATGCATTCTTACATACAACAAATAGTAGTATAGTATGTCTTTTTTTTATCTTTTTACTTTTAGCCAATCTATGTCATATTTAAAGTGGGTTTCTTACAGACATCATGTATCTGAGCTTTGTTTTTTTCACTTTAACTGATGTGTTAGTTTCTTTTAAGTGTTTTGTTTAGACCATTTACATTTAATGTAATTAGTGATGTTGTTTAACTTTAAGTCTACAGCTTTTTGTTCCTCTTTCTCCCTGTGCCATCTTCTTTATGGATAATTTGGATTTTGTTAATATTCCATTCACCTATCTATTTTTTTTTCTTCTAGTTCTAGGGATTACAAGATCCATATCAAACCTTTCACCTAGTTAGATTTTTACTTGACATGAAATGTAGGAAACATACAACCATATAGGTTCCTTTATCTCCTCCCCAATCCATTATGCTTGTCATATGTATTTCATTTACATACATTGAAAACTCTATCAAGACACAGTTATGATTTTTGTTTTCAGTAGTCATACATATTTTAAAGAACTTAAAAGGAGAACAGTAGTCTATTATATTTACCAAGTTGTGGTCTATTACAGCATGTCAGTATGTTTTGATTAAATTGTAAATTGCCATTTGACTATAAGGTATTCCTTTTCCTCAACCCTATTTAATAGATGTTTTTAATCAGCTAAGTTGGGGCATATTAAGTAAAAGTCAGCAATAAACTTGCCGTGTTGATTTAAATGGAAAATATTGCCTCATTTTTTTCATTGTTAATTTGGACTATTTAATTGAAGTGCTCAATAAAAATTTCTGTTTCTAAAGCATACTTTAGTTGTATTTGTAATTAGAGGTTTTCTTGGTTTGGACTTACTATTAGAATTTCCATTTTAAAAATAATAGCAATTTTTTAACAAGCCAATTAATAACTTATATGATGATATAAATTGCTCTTGGTGTTTTGAAAGATTTAACAGTAATAAGATTTGCATAGTTCCTCTACTTTTTTATTACTATTTTTCCAGTGAAGTGTATGTTTATATTTTTTATTAAATGTATTCCAGAACAGGGTTAGGTATTTTTGATTTAGGTGCAGATAATAATGGATTCATTTTTGCTCTGTCACTTGAAATTTGAGTTCTATCTGAAGCACAATATTGGGAGATCGCTTTCCTGATACCAGTAGATCTGTATTTTAAGTACACTTCACTGGTAAGGAATCTATTAGAAACAGCTCTTTTGAAGAAATAGTTTTACTTCTTTGGTATTTATTTTAAAGAGCACACTTAAATGCCTATTAGTGTGTAAGAACTTATAAATATATTTTTTTAAGCAACAAAAGAAAAATTTGACCTTTTCCTAGAAATCACAATATGGATTTTATACAAAGTCAAAAGATAATCAGAGCAAAATAGACCAATATTAGATATTCTCTAATTTCCAGCTGACCCAAATTACTCCCAGTGACACAAATGATTATTGACATTGATCATTCAACAAATACTTTCTCTTGGCACTGAGTGTATTGCTGTGGAAAAGATAAGTGGAAAATATAAGAGCAACTAATATATTCATTTCAAATAGTAATAAATTGTTACAGCAGGTAAATAGGATAATGGAATACACTTCTTTGAACCAACAATTTAAAGTGTATTTCCCCTCCACACACACACATACACACACTTAAATAGGATATTTTGTTACCCTATTTGAGCTGAGACCTAAATGATCCGTGCAAGCCCTACCATGCAGAAGTGTGGCACAGAGCATTCCAGATAGAGAGGGTATCAGATGCAAAACCCCTAGATCAATAATGAGACCATCCTGTTTGAAGGAAAACAAGAGGGAAATGTGCCTGGACCTGGTGATTGCTGGGGAAGTTCTATGAAGTGACACAGAGGAAGATTGAAGCCATGTGATGCTATCGTAAAGGTTATGAATGACCTTTTGATTTTACAACTTTTAAAGAACACAGATCAAAACAGAACTTGGTATCAAACTGAATGTCAACTCTTTTTTTTTGTTTTTTAGCTTCGGACATTTTATTCCAGCTTAATATTTTACCAGTGTGTTTGATTGATTGATTGACTTAGGAGCCACACAGATGTTCTTTGCCAAGCATATTTATTTATTGTGGTAATGTCTGAGCTGTTTTATACTAGCTAATAAAGTGATTTATTTGAGGGAAAAGGTGAATGAGTATAACATATGGGCCAGTTTGTTTAGCTGTTTTAAAAAACAGCCTTATTTTTATGCCTTCTTTAAAGGTTATTCTAACGTATTAAGAGAATTCTGCATTCTTGATTATATTTTCTTAACACAAAAGTTCTAATTTTCTTTGTCTTATTAAATTTTCCCAACTATCTCTTTTGAACAAAATGTAATTCTCTTAGAAGATTGAGAGAACAAAAAACTCATATTCGTGAAATTTACATCGGGAGTGCACCTCCGTGGAGCGTAAGTGTCTGATTAAGTAAGGCACTGTCAAAGACAAAAAGTTAAGTGAGTGTCATTTTTTTCTATTAATGGCTGAGTTCCCAGAATGATTCAGATTTTAGCCTATGATATCATCCTTACTTAAGTGTTTAGACAGACAAATAAATACTTAGAGAAATAGCAAAATAAAATCAAGAGGAAAGTAGAAATAATTAAAAAGAGTAACAGTCTAATTCAGGCTTTAAAGTGAGTGTTATATATGCAGTTTTCATTCAGAACATTGTGATTCCAATGACCAATTGAATGTACTTTCGGATTTCATTTTGTCTGACACTGACATTAATACTAGTGGAAAGCACCTGCTTTCATTTTCAGAGTACTTTAAGAAAGTTAATCCTGAGAAAGGGATTCTGGGAGATGGGTGGCTTGAATGCTCTCTGTGTTCTCTCCCCTTCTGATTCCAATTTATTTACCTCTCTTGAGCCAAGCAGCTTCTGAGGTCAGAAGGCCTGCAGGAATGAGGGAGAAAGTGGGTTCTGTGGAGTCCTGGTAGAAATCTGATGCAGAATTTTATCATCTCTGCACTCCTTGAAAGCCTGGAAAATAATACAAGAGAAGCCCCAAAAGAGAATGTGACAGATCTTAGGAAGAGCTCAGTCTGCAAAAATCTCTCCTCCTTACAATTTTTTGTCATAAAATGTTAATTTCCAGACAATTATTTATTAGTTAATTATTATTTAAATTATTATTTATTTAATTTCTTAATTATTTATTAGTTAAATTAGTCAATATTAGTTAAAACTCCACAAGGACTTATAAGGAGAATTTTTCGAAATTATTTTTAAATATGCAGTTAATTTCTTAGATAAAAATGAGTGGATGCTTAAGAACAGGCAGGACGAGTCAAAAAAAGACACTGGTCTTGATGACTGTCGGGAGAAAGAAACTAACATTACTCAACCTAACAGTACACTCTGAAGTTACTTCAATACAGTCTGTATGATCCTAACACAAGGATAGAGAAATACTTCAGTAGAACAAAATAGAACCTTTCTCAACCAGAGTTCTTCACCTGAAAATGAAGCACAGCTCAGGATGTGATTTCACTTACTGTTTTCTTGATTTCCACAAGGATAACATAGAATGAGTACCATTCTAGAGGCACTGGAAAGAAGTGCATTTATTGTAAGTAGTGTATGTGTTGGGCATCAGGGCTTCATTATTTCACAGAATCTAGGTTGAGAGAAACTAGATAATTCAGAACTATGAAATTAAATATACGGCAAAGATGGAATTTCACCTATGTGGAATATTTTTTTTTCCTTTTAGTAGTAATAGTATGGACACAATTGAATATCCATATGGGAGAAAAAAGTTGAACCCTATGACACTTCATGTATGGAATAAATTCCAGGGAATTTCACAACTTTAATCTAAAAATGAAAACAAAAATCTTAGAAATTTTTGAGCTCCATGTGTGAAAATGAATGGATTAGGAAGAGCCTCTTAAATCAGGAGACCTAGAAATTTTAGTTGCTTTTTAAGGAAAGATTCTATCAAATGCGGTGTCTTTAATCTGTTTTTTTTTTTTTTTTTTCAAAAGACACCGTAAATATGTAATGTCAGTATGTAAAAATGATGTTAAAAAATACTTGAAATACAAATGACAACTATTTAAGTGTCAGTTATAGACCAAGAGCTCTCCTAAACTAATAGGAAAAGCAAAACCACAATAGACAAAAATAACAAATGATACAAATAGGTAATTCCATTTATGTAGAGTTCTAGAACAGGAAACACTCATCTGGAGTGATAGGAATCACTCTATGGTTGCCTGGGGCAGTACATGGGAATTGCTGGCAAAGGGGCAGGATGGAATTTTGTGAAGTAAAGGTAATATTCCGTATCATTGTGGAGATGATTATATTGGCAGATCTTGGACTGATATAGTTAAGTGTTTACTTTTATGTGTGTAAATTATACTTCCAGAAAGTTGACTTAAAACTATAGTTGATACCCTGAAATGCTAGTATTTTTTTTTTAAGATTTTATTTATTTATTTGATAGACAGAGATCACAAGTAGGCAGAGAGGCCGGCAGAGAGAGGAGGAAGCAGGCTCCCCATTGAGCATAGAACCTGATGTGGGGCTCGATCCCAGGACCCTGGGATCATGACCCGAGCCAAAGGCAGAGGCTTTAACCCACTGAGCCACCCAGCTACCCCTAAATGCTAGTATTTTAAGGGATGTTAGCACCTATTGCTCTAAGGGCTGTGGACAAAAGGATGTTCTCTTTTCTTGCACAAAAGTGATTTTTTTATAATCTTAATGGTAACAACTTTAACACATCTGCTAAGATAAAAATTAATATCTTTCAATCCAGTAGTCCTGTTTCTTGGACTGTTCATAGGACTCAAAGTCCCAGTACATAAAAACATGTATGCAAATATGTTTAACGCAGAACTGTTCTTAGTGGTTCAAACCTGTGTACCAAATAAATGCCCATTATTTGGGGAATGGCTGATGAAACTGTGGAACATATTTATCTTATGGTATTATATAGTCATTTAAAAGGATGGGTTCAAACTATCAGGAAGGACACCCATAAGTTAGCATGAAGGGGGAAAAGCATGATGCACAAAGGGGAAGCAAATAGGCGATCTCATTTTTGAAAAGGAAATAGTGCTCTAAAAAAAAAAAAATCCTATAAAGATGCATGTTCTAATGTATATGCAAAAAAAAAAAAAAAATGCAAGGATATATTCCAGACGGTAAACATGGTTTACCTAGTGTGAAAGGCAGGATGGGGGAGCAGTAGGAGAAGAGAGGAGCAATGGAGAGGAGTGGTGCGCAGAATCACATTCCCCGGAAAACATCACGACAGCACACACATAGAATGTCCCGTCTTTGCGAAATACCATAGATCTTCATAAGCCAGAAGAAAATTTGTTTTTATGTGCTATTTTATAGGGGCTATTCAAATATGCATTCCAATTTTAGAAAGGTGCTGCAAATTAATATTGATAACATTCTTCTATTTTAGTAAATAAACAAGATCCTCTGTACATGAGCTCTGCTTTCAGTTTCTCCAAGAAACTGTCCAAATATAATCCTGTTGATTTCCAGGCACAAAAAGTCCATTTATTTTGGAGTGGTATGATCAATACGGAAAAATTAGTTCCGCTCTCTCCTGTACTACCCATTTGGTCCCCTAGAGTGGATGCTGCTCAAGGGCAGATCTGCACAGAATGTGGAGTCCCCTTTGATAACAGTGGTTGAGAAAGTAGGAATTGACTACTTCTAGCTCTTTGGGTTTGCAGAAGTTCCACTTAGTCTTTCCCCAGGAAACATGTTTCTCACTAGAGCATGTATAGGGAGGCACTCTGAGATCTCACTTGATGTTTTTCAGCCCTTTTTTCCCCCTTCTATCTGTACATTTCGTACTCCTATTTCACTGACTTTGGATGGTGAGAGAATACATCCAGCTCTGATTTGGTCAGAGTAGGAAATACAGGAGGTATTCTGCATCTGTGGTCATCATTGGTTTAGATTTCTTTGAAATTATGATAGGTGCTTTTAGCACTGGTTGTGTTTTCTAGGTCTTTTTTGCATTGGACGTAATCCTGTTTTCACTGTCACATAAGGGGAAAACACACTTTGCCACGTGGAAAACAGTTTCTTTGATTGAACCCTCCTCTCCCTCATCTTTGGAAAACCTTTGTTCTCCATGTTTATCTTCTGTGTCTTGCTGTACTTCTGTGTTTGCTTATGGGAGAGTCTAAGATTGTTTTTGTTCCCCTTCATTTACCTTTACTGACATAGGGTATAAACACAGGAACGCTTAAGCCCATTATAATTGGTTAAAACAGAACATTTTGAATACCTTGCCACAGACACATACTTACTATCAGAGCTTTCCAGAGTAGGAACAGGCAACGAATGGGTTAAGAGTCACTGATACTATAACCATTTCACCTCATACGTAGATATAAAGCATCTTGTAAGATCAGTCTTGTTCAACAGAGCACCCAGTTCAGAGCATCTGATCACATAAAATCTAAGTCTAATAAGGCATCCAGTTTGAGACCCCAGTGATGCAAACAGTATGGAAGAGCTGTTTGATGAGTGCTTCCAAAGATTATTTGTACCCCATTAAATTCTCATTTGAAGGTTCCTAAGAAGAGTGCTCGCTTCGGCAGCACATATGCTAAAATTGGAAGGTTCCTAAGAAGACCAAAAAAAAAAAAAAAAAAAAGTTCTTAAGAAAAAAAATTGAGGCCTTATTCTAAGGATGATCTGGATGTGATTAAGAAAGCTCTTAAATTATAAACTCATATTTCCATACTTAAGTGCTACAAATTAACCACCTTTTAAAAACATCGTGGTGAATCATTTTTTCCCACTCTTGAGATATTAAACATTATTCAGTTAGTTATGAATACTAAAATATTGATCTTACATTAAAGAGGGTGAAGGGGCTAAAAAAAATCAAAACAAATTTAAAAAAAAAAAAGGTAGACCTGATCAAATCGAGCAGGAAAAAAAAATAAATAAAACACATGCACCCTATATATATTAATTATATAATTATAATTATATGTGACATCTATAATTCCTTTTTTCGTGGAAATTCTCTGGAGAATTTATGAATCCGAAAAGATGGGGTGAATAGGGAAGGATTCTGAGTCGGCAGTAGGAAATGGTAATGGGATCTGTGTAAGTACAGGCAAGTTAATTCAGTGTGCAAGAGGCTGCTTTCAGTATGAACTCTTTAACTGATAGAACTTGGAGGAGATTGAAATTATTCAACGCATCAGTGTTTTAGAAATTGAAACATTCATTTTAATAACATCCCCTTTCCCTTCATTTTCTTCTCCTTTTTTTTATTTTGTTCGTTTTGGTTTTAAACAGGCCATATACTCCTATGAAAGGAGGAATCTCCAATGTATGGTTTGACAGATTTAAAATATCTAATGACTGCCCAGAACACCTTGAGTCAATCAATGTAATGTGTCAAGTGCTTACAGATTTGATCGATGATGAAGTAAAAAGTGGCATCAAGAAGAGTAGAATATTAGTAGGTAAGACCGCTAAATGTTGGTGATTTAAATTTCTTTCAATTTGCTCTATTCTTATACATTAAACTTTACTTGAAATATTATTTAGAGACACTTGTATATCATTTGACCTGTTTATAGTTTCAAATAGAGTTTACATAGTAAGGGTTTCAAAAATATTAAACGACAGCTCATGAAACTTTATTTTCTTTCTGATAATAGCATAATTTGAGAATTCCATGCTTAATTTTCAATTAAGAGATTATTCATTTTGGTTTTCAAAATATTTTAGTTAGCTTAAGTTTTATAAGTATGTTTAAACTATTGCCATGATTAAGGTAGCATATGCTGTCAAAATATCAAATTCATGAAAAGTAAACTCTTCAGGGTTAGTATCAGAGGAGTAGGGTGTTTGTAAATTCCTGTTAAACATACCTGCAGGGGCGCCCGGGTGGCTCAGTGGGTTTAAGCCTCTGCCTTCCGCTCTGGTCATGATCCCAGGGTCCTGGGATCCAGCCTGGCATCGCATCGGGCTCTCTGCTCAGTAGGGAGCCTGCTTCCCTTCCTCTCTCTCTGCCTGCCTCTCTGCCTACTTGTGATCTCTGTCTGTCAAATAAATAAAAAAATAAAATCTTTAAAAACAAAACAAAACAAAACAATACCTTCAGCAATTTCTGTTTCCAAGGAGATATAAAGTACCTTTACATAAATTGTTTATTCTACTTAATGCCCTTTACTTTTTCGGTAAAAGAAATATTAAAATACAAATATTTTATAATAAATACAAATATAAAATAAAATACTAAATACTTAAGCTATTTAAATCTCTATTTCTATAATACATAGGAAAATGAGATTAGTTGGATAGGATGTAGATGGTACAGGACATATTTTGATGAAGGAGTTTTATTTTCAAATATAACTATTCAGTTTATAGCAAGTTGTATTTAGTGATGAAAATATAAAGCAAATTAGCTATCTCTGTCATATTCTAAATAACATTAAAAGCACATTGGGATCCTGTATAGACAAGATTTGGGTAAATTATTAAACTTCCTTTGTAAATTACTGAAGTACTAAACTAGTCATTGAGTTGAGAGGCAGTATAAGACTTCTAATACATGTTGTCAAATTCCTTTCACGAAAAAATTGTACGTATTGATACTTCTCCCACCCCTATTAGAATGTCCGTCTTATTATATCCTCATTGATAATATTGTCTTGAAAAAAAATTTGCTAAAAATAAGGCAATTAATTTGTGATTACTTTGTTATTTTCCTTCTAATTTTGTTTGTTATATTTTTACACAGGAAAGTTTTTCTTAGTTGTCTGTTATTCTTTGCTCTTAAGATTTTTCTTTTCCAAGTAAGGTCTCAGTTTAAGAAAATCTCTAGAACTTGGTAAATACTCAAATTTTCTCCTGGTTTTCTATAATGTGATTTTTTTGTACATGTAATTCTTTGATTCATCTGGAATTTATTTTGCTTTCTTTTTACCATGTCATGGAACTATTAGTTATTTTCTCAAGTACCAAGAGAACTTTATTAGAAAATAGTCTTGTTTATAAAGCGATCAGTAATATAGTCAGTATTTTCTCAGAACTCCATTGACTTTATAACAACAATATTTATTTTTGAAAGCTTTGTAGATGATTACATTATAAAATGATAAAACTTGAAATTTATGGTAAAGCCATATTGAAATATTTACACATTATTTTGTGAATATTACACATTTTATTTTTATTTTATAAAAAGCTGGGAAAGAAAAAAAGATATTTATTTTTTTTTAATTTGTGAGTTGAGCTGATTACCTTTTATAAAAAAGCCTCTTTCCTACTTTGAGATGTGAAAGAGACACAAATGTGCAGATGCAAGACAGTTTGTTCTTGTTCCCTGTATTGTTCGTCATTTCACTAGTCAACATAAATCTTCAGGAATGGTTGCATAGCATTAAACACGTCCCCCAAATTCACATGACCCTTGACCTCTTACACTATGACAAAACATTAGTTATGTTTATATTAGTTATTAATATAACTATATATCACATATAGTTATCTATATAAAACTTATGGTATATTATCATATATTATCATATATTATCATAACTATATATATATATATATATATATAACATGTTTATATTGGTTATTAACTCATTTTTTGTGTCTAGGATTCTTTATGTGTGTTAACTCTTTTTTTTTTTAAGATTTTATTTACTTATTTGACAGACAGAGATCACAAGTAGGCAGAGAGGCAGGGATTGGGTCGGGGGGAAGCAGGCTCCCTGCTGAGCAGAGAGCCCGATGCGGGGCTTGATCCCAGGACCCTGGGATCCTGACCTGAGCCGAAGGCAGAGGCTTTAAACCACTGAGCCACCCAGGCGCCCCACGTGGGTTAACTCTTAATGCAGAGAGGAAGTACCATTCTAATCCTATGGAGATCTTTTTGCTGTGGTTGTTATTTGCTTGTCTTATGGACCTAACCGAACTACCCATCTATTTGAAAATGGGGCACAAGAAGCGGTGTCACTGCTGTGTCCAAGTGTGTGTATGTGCATCCCTGCGTTGTGTGAATCATAATTGCCGCTGATGGCGGTATACCACGAGCAAGAGCTTGGGCTCTGGACTCGGCCTGCAGGTTTGCAACCCTAGACTCAGGACTTTGTAGGTACAGAATCCCCTTAGCCTCTGTGCTTGGATGACAATAATAGTAGTTCTCTTACAGAGTTGTGATGATTGAACTAGTCAACTCCTACCATCTTAGAAACGTGTCTGGCACATAATGTTGAGACACGTTTCTTGCTGTAATTAAATAATCTTTTTACCCTTATGCCAGGGTCACTCCAAACAGCGGAAAGGCCCTACTGGGTTAGGTCTGCCCCCGGGAGACTCAGGGAGCTCACTGCTCCTTCCTCACCAGCTGTCTTCATTTTGCTCAGTGGTGGACATGCTGTGTTTCCCTTTCTTTTTCATAGATTACTTAAACAGAAGTTACTGCTTAATATTTTTCTACTGGTTTTTATACTTTTATGTGTCTATTATGGTACATTTTAAGTGAAGTAAGATTTAAGTGCTATTCATGACATGTTAATGAAGGAGGGATTCAATGGGAAGTCAAAGAAAAATGCGCTTGAGATTCTGAACAATTTTTATTACACACACACATATGCACCACAGTAATGTTGGGTTTTTTAAAAAATTGTAAAAGGAGGGGCGCCTGGGTGGCTCAGTGGGTTAAAGCCTCTGCCTTCGGCTCAGGTCATGATCCCGGGGTCTTGGGATCAAGTCCCGCATCGGGCTCTCTGCTCAGTAAGGACCCTGCATCCTCCTCTCTCTCTGCCTGCCTCTCTGCCTACTTGTGATCTTTGTCAAATATATAAATAAAATTTTTAAAAAAATTGTAAAAGGAAAAACTAGAGAATTTTAGGATCAGAAAGGAAAAACATGGAGATAATAGGTACAAAAATTGTTATCCTTATTGATTTTGTTTACTATGGGATAAAATTTCTGGTTTAATATCATACAGTATATGCTCATGGAACCCTTAACTTTAAGATTATATCTGCAACCGATGTAGCTTTGTAAAGCAACACTATTCTCTATATTTGAGTAGGTGGGAGCCTATCCATTGTCTGTGGTTTTATTTTGATGAGTGGTTTTTTTTTTTTATTTTAAAACTTAGTTTTAAAAACAGTTGTTTTAATAATTTATGTTTGCCAAACTGCTTTTGGATAGTGTACCTGGCTTGATCAGGTCAAAGATGGTACTTCTCATACTAAATTTGATCTCCAAATTGTTAATAAAAATGTTAAGTCTTGGAATACCAAGAAAACTTCAAAAATTGTACAGCCCTAATGAGGGAGATGCAGAAGTAAAGTGTTCTAATGCGATGTATTGTGAAAGTGTGTTACAAGGTGCATTGTGAGCAGTCAGGAAAAACAGATGATCTTTGGGAGAGTTAGGGACTGTTTCTTAGAAGAGAGGACTCAAGAGCTGAGTTTTAAAGAATGCATAAGAATACGACTGGTAAACAAAGAGGGAAGCACATTCATGGAAGAAAGGAAGGGCACGGGCATGTTAGAATCTCTCAGGATATACTAGTTTAGTATGCACTCCAGTCCCCAAGGATTATTGAATTAGATGCAGAGAACGACGTGATGGAATGTGCATTTCAGAAAGCTTATGCTGGCAACGTGGTGGTGTGGTGGTGGGCAGGCCGGTCTGAAGCCTGGAGCATAGCTAGGAGGCAAATGCAGTAGGTCCAAGAGAATGACAGTGATTAACACACCCACTGTTTGCAGATTTAGGGAACACAAAGAAGAATAAGGTTTTTATTGAAGGACAGGATAGTCCACTGCAGGCATTACCTGTGAGAACAAATATTGATTTTCTAGTCATCAGTGGAACTCTATTGCTTTCTTAATGGAAAAAATAAATTAACTTTGGCTAAATAGGAAGAACTAGACAAAAAGTTTACTAACTGTCCTAGTGCTGGGGTCAGAGAGAGGAGATGGTCCAGGAACACCAATGTGTTCTTGGAGACATTAGTGAATCCTCACTCTGTACATTAAGACTATCGGGCATAAGAAAGCTTATTGATTTAATTTTATGTATTTGTACCACTCATGATTCTACAGAGGATGTGATAAAAGTTAGGGGAAATGAGCAGTAAAATAGTGCCTTTAAATCGGTTTCTGATTGTTGCTAATATAGTTATTATAATAAATCAGTTGGTTCAAATCTTGTAGCCTGAGAAAATTATTAATAATGTTATTTTATTCTGTCTTCTTGTTTTATTAACGTGGGGAGTGTCCATTGTGCAGAATGTAAGCAAATTCATGGTACTACATTCTGCCTCTCCGTTAATATCAGCGCTGAAACTCCTTTCCTTCTTGGATGTTTCTGTATAATGTGAGAAATCAAAATGAAGAAAGGTGTATAATTTTTCCCATGTGTACTGCTGTGCTTTAAAAGTACATATAGTAGTAATAGTACTAAAATAGTTCACATTTATTTTACACTTGACAGTTTTTAATTTGCCATTATTATACACATTGTTTTATTTTCAGATAGTGTTTAAATTATAAGGTTGTTTTCATGCACAGTATCTCTTTTGAGCCTTGTGACAGGTAAAACAGGAAATTATTATTCTCATTTCTGATATTTAAAAACAAAACAAAACAACAACAACAAAAAAAAACCTAAAATCCAAAGAGATTCTAGCTAACATAAAATCTAGTTGGGACTAGAACCCAGATCCTTTGACTTCATCACCCTTGTACCAGGATGGGATTCCCTTTTTGGCCACTAGGTGGTGACAATTTGTTAAGACAAAGCTGATAAAATTTAGGGTTTAACTTTGATCTAGGACATCTGGAATCTGACTAATGAAATAACCAGATTACAAGAATTTTGATAATATGAACATACTGTCAGAATTTTGAAGCAGGGAGAATCAAGTAATCCTGGAATTAACACCTGAGTAATTTATGTGGATGTTCTAAATACCCATCATGAGAGAAATGGTTAAGGGAATTATGGTCTATTAATACAATTGAATATTATGTAATTATTAAATACCTTATGTACACATAGAATGAACATTATGAGTGTGTGTTCAAGGAATAAAGTTATGTTTTTTTTTAATTCTGTTGAAAGACTTAAGTCAGTATAATATGAAAGAAAAAGTAAGGTATAAAAATTATATATTGAGTGTTTAACTATTAAAATTAACTTTAAAAATATGTCAGAATTATGTATGAGTAGTGCAATTTTGGATGACTCATTTATTTCTGCCTGTATGGTGTAAACACTTTATACACTGGATATATATCAATGTATTAATTTTATAATATTTAAAATAAAGATGAAGGGACAATTGCAATGACCAAGATGAAGATGAGCACCAAAATTTCCCGTCTCCCTTCGTCCTGACCTTACACAAGTTTCTTTTGAAACTTTTAGCTCTTTCTTGAGCTAAAACTTGAGAAATGATAGCAGACTCCTACTTTCTTTTCATATATATATATATGTATATATATCTTCATTAAACAACTTGTGTTTCTTTAACAACAATTAGAACTTTAAGGTCTTGGAAGTCCTGTTTCAACAGCTTTTCTTGGAAGATGATAAGTATTTTGTTTACCCTGTAAATAGCAGAGAAAATAGACAAATAGATATTCCCAAACCTTTTGAGACTTTCACACAGTTTAGTCTGAATAACTATAATATATAAGTTAAATGGAAGAATTGTTGAAATTTGAAGGGAGGGTAGATTTTATTACATGCTAAAAGTTCTGTTTAATTGATGGTAAACTTGAATTTGTAAGTATTTTTTTTCCTCTGGATTTTGTTTTCAGATAGATTAGTTTTCCCAGGATATTTTTTTTTTTAAATACATTGTTTCTGTTTTATTTTATTTAAAGAGTTCATAAAAACTAGGTTTATTATTTTTTAACATGTTTTATTCAGCTTGTTAATCTTAAATGTATGTTGAAATGTTAACTCTTGACGTTTTAATACTTTGCCAGCAACTATAAATATACATTGTAACCATTACCTACAATGAGTTTACTATTTGGTATTTACTTATTGAACAGTATATTTTATATTGCATTTTAGACATTTAGATGGAAATTGAATTCAAATAACTAGTCTTTTGTGTTAAATTTCCTTCTATTAGAAAAAAGTACACAAAGTCCCTTTTCATAATAAGTTGTGATGCTAAAGGTGATTGAATTGTCAAAGATGACTGGTGAGAAATAGCAGATTACCTCACAAGATTATAATTGGATAAGGGGCTTAGAGTAAATCTTTAAATAATAAGATTTAGTGAGTACATTTATTTTCACTGTGAATTATGAGTATCGAACCTGAGGTTCAGTATCTGCAGGACGCACTCATATCTGTTCATAATGACGTCTCAAATGTGGGAAATGTTTTCTTACCTTTGGTCTTGTTCTTGTTAGACTGGTTTCATTCAAGGGGCTCTGAAACCACACAAAGTGATTAGGTTACCCTGGTCAGTAAGAATGAAATGGTGGAGGGGGAAATTTAATCTGTAAAATTTTCCCAGTATGGATGATTTTAAAATAACTGTAAGTTGTTTTTGCTTACTCATCTGTTTCATACACCTTTTATCTTATGATTTTTAAATATCTGTCATATTAAAAGATCACATTTAATGATCCTACTCTCAACATCTCTTTATGAAATGTTTTCTTTTTGCTCCAATTATGATTTGTGAAGTTCTTTTCAATCATTGATGCAGCTTAGATTACCTGAAACTTCATCGTCCGCTATGATAGTCCTTAGCACATGTGACTATTTAGGCTTAAATTTGAACTCACTGAAATTAAATAAAATTAAACATGTAGTTCCTTAGTCACACTGGTCATAGTTAATATATTCCTTAGGTACATTTGGCAAAAATATAATTCAAGCTCTTGAATTTCTCCAAAAAATAAAACCTTGGTTCCTATAGCCTTAGAATCTATAACATACGGTTTCTTTTAAATCTTGACCATATTTTCACTTTCTGTTCTTCCCCATTATACCTAATCCTGAATCGTCTGCCTTGCAGCCATTGGTATTTTTCTAAGACTGATTCTCCTACGTTTGATGTGTAGGTAGAAGAGCTTTTGTACTTTGAGATTGTGTTAGAGGGTCTGGCGCTGAGTCTAAGAACCTTTAATTTTAAGGAGCCAGATTTAGAAATCGGGCTGGGGGACAATAACCATTCACTCCTGCTTTTTTCTAAGCTTTACTTTTTTGCCAGTCAGATCGCCAAAGAGCCACATTCCCTGATGATACAAATTTGCCCCCTTTTAGATATAATTTTATAGAACCACAACTTATATTTATTCATTTATTTGATGAGATACTTACTAGATGCCTGCTATGTGCCAGGCACTTGTTCTAAGCATAGGGAGGGGACATCAGTGACTAAGACAAAAATCCCTCTTCCCATGAACCTTGTAGACTACTAAATGCTAAGGCTTTATGTCCCAGACTTACATAAAAGTCCGGAGCAGAAGAGGCGGTCTGTACGATGTCTGATTTTGAGTTTGATGTTTAATAAAGATCTCCTTGATAAATTCCACCCAGGAATTCAATGCCAGTAGAAGTTTCTAGTAGGATTTGGCATGATTCCTTCTGTTAAAGCATGTGGCCTTGCTCCAAGGAAGCAGTTGGAAGACCAGAAGCACCCATCATCGCTGCTGCCTCTCCATGTTATGTCTCTCTCTCCTTCGGTCTTTACCTCTCATTCTACCAGGAACCCCATCTCTCCCTCCCTCCCATTTTCCCCCTCGTGTTAAAGCTGTAGTTTTGTTGTGAACAGTGTGTTTGCTTATAAGCAACTTGGAATTCATTGTGTAAGTAACTTGGAAAAAGAGGGGAGATCTGAAGCGATGAAGGAGGTAATCGTTTGCTAGGATTGGTTCTGTGAGCTTGAGGGCAGTCGGCGGCCATATCCTGGGAGATACGGATTCTTCACCTTAAACTGAAAGTAGACTTCTATCTTTGCAATAGCTCTAAACTTTGAAAGTCCTTGCTGTTTGACGTTGACAAGTGATTGTTAAGCATTTGTATATAATAGGTTTAAAAAACTTTGTGGAAACCCTGGGGCCCCTGGGTGGCTCAGTGGGTTAAGCCTCTGCCTTCGGCTCAGGTCATGATCCCAGGGTACTTGGATTGAGCCCCGCATCAGGCTCTTTGCGCAGTGGGGTGTCTGCTTCTCCCTCTGCCTCTCCCTCCCCCCCAAATTGTGCTCGCTGTTGCTCTCTCTTGTTCTTTCATTCTCTCTCTCTCTCTCTCTCTCAAATAAATACACGCACAGATAATGCAGTCCGGTGGTTTTTAACCTTTTTGGGAATCTGATGCATATATGCAACTTTCACACTCAATTCTAAGGTGTGTGTGCTGCCTTGTCCCCTGCCAAGCCCATTCATGATCTCTCAGACGTATCTGCATCTGTGGCTGGTGTGGGGGGTTATTTTGAAAGAGCCTTTCAGGTGGTTCTCCTCATGGTGAACTTCTGCTGTTGAGGCCCTATTATTTCTTTCTGGTATGTTGAAAACCACAGATGTAATATTTATCGTAATTGTCATTATTTACATATTATATACTTCTTAAAAATCCAAACTTCACAAGCCTTAGTAATCTTCACTCATACGTTGTATCCTGGGTCCAAAATAATATTATTGCCCTGCCCGATAATATTATTAGACGTTATTAAATAAATAAAATATAAAAACAAAATTTAAAAGCAGTTCTATTTGAGTAAATACTAGAGGACAGTGGAGAGTACATTAAGGTCTCTTACAAACAATCTGGATTCCAAAAGTCCTAGCTTAACAGCCAGAATTAGGGACGCCATCCTTAAACATGTCGCCCAATCTTGGGCCTTGGTTCACTTCGTCCGTAAAAAGAGATTGTAGTAAATTTAAATTTATAGTCTCTCTAAGCATTCAGCTTTACCCTTTGTTAAGTGAAATAAAGCAGGAGGCTGGAAATGAGGAGATCTGGATTCCACACCAGTGTATATTTTTATATTTCCGTAAGTGTGTGGCTGTGTGATTTACTTACTATATTTATTTCTCACAAAATGTAAATAAGACATCTTTTAGCTCTCACTCAAGCAGGGGAGTAGCATTCCAGGTCTCGAGCCTGAAGTTGGGCCCCCACATCTTACACTTACCTCCGTATTCTGTGATGTCCCTGGTGCCTCAGCGAGGACAAGGGTCTGTGTATTTAGTACGTGTGCTGCCGAGGGAAGCACGGGACTGTGTATTTTAGTCTGCCTATCTTCGGTGGCTAGCACAGTGTTCAGACACATGAAAGACAATAACAGTTTGTTAAATGAATAATTTTTTTTAATCTTTTGAAAAAGTTTGTATAGGTACATGTTTTAATTATACCATCATAAGTCAGTTTCCAAAACAATATTGTAAATCAGAGATGTTTTAACTAGCTCACCGAATTTTTTTTTAAGACTTTATTTATTTTTTAGACAGAGATAATAAGGCAGAGAGAGAGGGGGAGGCAGGCTCTGTGCTGAGCAGAGAGCCCGAGGCATAGCTTGATCCCAGGACCCTGGGATCATGACCCAAGCCAAAGGCAGAGGCTTTAACACACTGAGCCTTTCAGGTGGTTCTCATCCATGGTGAACTTCCGCTGTTGAGGCCCTATTCTTTCTTTCTGGTATGTTGAAAACCACAGATGTAATATTTATCGTACATTGTCATTATTTACATATTATATACTTCTTAAAAATCCAAACTTCACAAGCCTTAGTAATCTTCATTCATACGTTGTATCCTGGGTCCAAAATAATATGTGAGGCACCCCTCACCAAATTTTTGATTATCTTCCCTAAAAGATACCTAAACATCTCTTATAAGGCAGGCACGAGAAATGTAACTCTTCATGGTGCTTGGAGCTTGGCAAGTAAGAGAGGTGCATGTTATTAATTCTGGTGGCAGTGGGAGGACTCCTATAATACAAGTATAAGCAAAACGTAAGTGGACATGAGAAGTTTAACACTTGTGCTGACTCGTATTTTGAATTATGATAAATTGTTCAGTCAATGAGCATGATCTCTTTGTTTAATTCCAACTCTTTCTTTTTTAAGATTTTATTTATTTATTTGACAGACAGAGATCACAAGTAGGCAGAGAGGTGGGTAGAGAGAGAGGAAAGGAAGCAGGCTCCCCGCTGAGCAGAGAGCCCTATGCGGGGCTCGATCCCAGGACCCTGAGATCATGATCTGAGCCAAAGGCAGAGGCTTTAACTCACTGAGCCATCCAGGTGCCCCCCAACTCTTTTAACAAGTCTCTTTACCAGTGATGACCTAGATGAACCAGTGTTACTCATTATAAGTATTTTTTTAATGAGCTCGAAAGTAGACTATACTTCTTTTTAGCACTGTATCTCTGTAAAGGTCTCCAAATATTTTACAATATGCATGGAAGCCTGACACAGATGTATCTTGTTTTAAATTATTGTCGCATTTATTCAACTTCTTCTGATAAGTGAATTTTTTGCTTCCTTTAGGAGGATTTTCTATGGGAGGGTGCATGGCAATGCACTTAGCATATAGAAATCATCAAGATGTGGCAGGAGTATTTGCTCTTTCTAGTTTTCTGAATAAAACATCTGCTGTTTACCAGGTAAGTTCCAGATTTTAAAAACAAAAAAAAACAAACAAGCATGAAATATTCACATGTTGAAACTAAAACGAAATTGATAATTAGGCAGTAACCATCAGTGCACAAAGCACTGTTGGGACTCCATCCCCGATTATATTATTTAATATAGTTATATTAAATAGTAATTCCAGCTGGTCATTAATGTTCAGGAAATGCCATAGAAAGACTATTGTTAAGCTCAGCGTCAAAGGCGAAAGAATAAAAAGAATCTGTACGTAGGTATGATACCTATGTATCCCTTACACCATGATAAAAATATGGGTGATTATAGCGAGGTTTGTTTAGGTCATGAATGTAATCAAAACAGAATCTCTCACATTCCCGATGCCGGTTTCATAGCAACAGGCTAATGCAGGAATGCAGTACATAGCGCTGTAACTTCATACCTACTCTAGAAACAGGTAGGATACAGGAATGAAACCTACAATGTAGTTTTTCCCTTAATTGTCCCTGTCTTCCTCCGTCCTGCCACCCTGTGTGTCTGCTCGAGTCCCACGGTTTCTTCAGGAAATACTCTGCCCACGTTTGAGACAGTCCTCTGTGGGGTCACTGCTGGTCACATCAGACTACCGGTAGCTCCCGTGGTACCTGCGGCCAGCTGGATGCCCCAGACGGCACCACGCCCGCCTCTTTTCTCCCTTGGAATAGTGAAGCTTGGGTAGAGCGGCCCTTTGTCTGCTCGTCTGATTTCGCAGAATCATGTCCTTTAGGGAATTTCTTCAACATTTCCGTTTCCGTATCCGCTCTCAGGCTCTTCGGGACAGCGACGGTGTGCCCCCTGAATTATTTCAGTGCCACGGGGCCGCAGACGAGTTAGTTCTTCATTCTTGGGGTGAGGAGACAAACTCGATGTTAAGGTCCCTCGGAGTGAACGCGAAGTTTCACAGTTTCCCGGGTGTTTACCATGAGCTAAGCAGAGCTGAGCTCGAGAAACTGAAGTCATGGATTCTTACAAAGCTTCCGGGAGAAGTGGAAAGGCAAAGTGAATGAGTCAGGAGAGATTTGCTCATCTACATGTCATGTCTCCATGAAGAGTGGTTTTTACTGCCAAATTACAGTTTGATAAATGATAATTAAAGTATTAATAAATATCACGTGTACTGATTTATTTACTAGTCACTGAAATGCTTAGCTACAGAGAGTAGCATCATCTTATCAATGGCAAACATTAATTTAGACAAACATCTGTGGATTGTTTTTCAGATACATTTGTAAATAATTGGAGACTTTTAAAAAAAATTTTATTTATTTTTTTGATTTCTTTTCAGTGTTCCAGAGTTCATTGTTTATGCACCACACCCAGTGCTCCATGCCCCACGGCCACCCCTCCAAAACCCTCAGTTAGTTCCTCAGAGTCCACAGTCTCTCAAGGTCCATCTCCCCCTCCGATTGGAGACCTTCTGAGTAATAAATATGGTCCTCCGAGCTCTGCATGAAGTGTTTTCTCTCCGCTCTGTGGCCTAGGAGGTCTCTGAAGGCAGTAAGCTGGGGCAGAGGCCTCGCCTTGTTCCCTGCTCCTTCCATCAGAGACCACTGTCCTTCACTGGCCGATGTCCAGGACTTTGAAAAACTTTGTTTTCAGTATTTTGCCTTTTTTTGTTGTTGTTCTTTCGGATGAAAGAATAGATTCATTTCCTATGTTACATCAATGGCTGGAAGCGACACTAAATTATCCTTTAAAGTTTAATATTTTAACATTATTTTATATCTGCTTTTTCCAGGGCTCTTCATTCCTTAAGGTAGTGCCAGATTTCCATATGATACCATTTTCCTTCTGCCTGAAATACTTTAACATTTATGATAATGCAGGTCCGCAGCTATTAAATTCTTTCAACTTTTGTATGTCTGAAAAAGTCTTATTTTGCCTTCATTTTTTAACGATATATAGAATTCTAGGTTCACAGGGTATTTTTTCCTTTCATTACTATAAAGATCTTACATTATCATCTTCTAGTTTGCAATTTTTCTGTTTTTTTTTTTTTCCTTCTATGACTATTTACAATTTTTTCTGTCTTTAGTTTTAAGCAATTTGGTTATGATATGCTTTGGTCTTGTTTTCTCCTTCTTTTTTTTTTTTTTGTGCCAGGTGTTTGTTGAGTTTCTGCTTTTGAAATTTGGATTTATAGTTTTCATCAAATTTAGAGACATTTTGGCCACTGCATTTTCTAATATTTGTCTGCCTCTTCCTCTTCTCTTTTTTTTAGGGGATTTCAGGCTTTGGTACTTATTCCTCCCCCCCGCCTTTTTCCTTGGGTTTTTTTTTTTTTTTTTTTGGTCTTCCCCTCTGCATTTCATTTTGGATAGTTTCTATCACTGTGTAGCAAGTTCATTGATCTTCTGCAATGTTTAATTTATCATTAATGCTACCTACTTTATTTTTTATCCAAGGTGCTGTGCATCTGAGATTTAAAAAAAAGAGAAGTTCTGTGTTTAATTTGTTGCATTTTCTATTTAATATCTTTATTCTCCTAGAATATATGGGATATAAATAGCAATGGTTCTATTCTTTATTGAGTCTGTCATCTCAGTCATTTGTTAGTTTGTTTCTATTGATTGATGTCTTTTTCCACTAAGGATGATATTTTCTTGCCTCCTTCCTAGGCCTCATGATTTTTTATTAGATCCCAAGCATTGTAAGTTCTGCCTCATTAAGCAGTGGGCTATTTGCATTTCTATAAATAGGAGCATTGTCACTAAGTGCAATTAAATTACCTGGGAAGTACTTAGAAACAGTTTTATCCTTTCAGGCTTCAAGCTTTCTTAGAAGGTTCCAGAGCCCTGTTTTTCCAGGACCCACTTTGCCCCACTCTTCAAGCAGTGCATTGTGGGTACTCCAGCTGACCCTTGCTGGACTGTGAGGTTTCACAGCGTGGGTAGAACACACATGTCCCAGGCCTCCTGAGCCCCAGGGCTTGTTTCCTGTGTTCCCAGTGGGTCGCCCTCCCCTCCCACACCTCTCTCTCTGATGGTTAGTGCTAGAGTTGGGCTGAACCTCTGCAGATCTGTGGCTCTCTCACACTCTGCTCTGTGAACTCTAAGCTCCGGGCTCTCCTGGCTCCCTCCGGGTCTCCCTCCTCCCACTGCAGCCCAGAAGCTCCCTGCGCACAGTAAGCTGAGCATCTGTAGACCTCACCTCACCTGTGCTTCCTGAGAACCGTCCTGTGCTGCCAGTGTCCGGGATCTGGAAGCCTACACGTGGTTTAGCTGTTGAGCTGTTTCAGGTTGAAGAATAAATCTGGTCCTTGTATATCTCCAGCTTGGTCATAAGCAGAAAGTCCCTTTACTCCTCTTGTGTTAAAGTTATCAACTCTAAATGTGAAGAGGGAGGGTGGGCGAGAGAAAGAGACTGATAAAATTTCATAAAATCCAAACTCCCTTTACAGAAGACTGTGCAGGCTTTTAATTATCCCATGCTTTTAATGACCTTCACTCCTTGAACTTCTAAATGCCTCAGCTTGAATATACACAGTATAACTCACACATAAACCCCTTATGGCTGCATTTACCATGGGAGTACCACATATACCTGGCATAAAGAAAGGTGTCAAGTGTATACATCCCAGATAGAGTGCAAGGAAAGAAATCCAGATTTTCTTTTTTTTTTTAAATACTTAGACTGTTACTTACTAATCATGTACTCTGGCATAAACCTCAGCCTCTGCCACAATATACTCTTCTTTGAGATTATTGCCTGAAGATCAAGCTATATAGTCTATGTAAAAGTCTTTAATATAAGTTAAACAGAGGTGCCTGGGTGGCTCAGTCGGTTAAGTGTGTGCCTTCAGCTCAGGTCATGATCGCAGGGTCCTGCTCATTGGAAAGCCTGCTTTTCCCCCCTCCCTCTCCCACTGTTTGTGTACTCTCTCTTGCTGGGTCTCTTTCTGTCAAATAAATAAAATTATAATAAATTAAATAAGATTAAAATAAATAAATAAAAT
Source organism: Mustela nigripes (assembly GCF_022355385.1). Lineage (NCBI taxonomy): Eukaryota > Metazoa > Chordata > Mammalia > Carnivora > Mustelidae > Mustela > Mustela nigripes. The sequence continues at coordinate 55,062,729 of NC_081566.1, forward strand.
TATATATATATTATGTACATATATATTAAATTATATTATATTAAATATAATATATTTTATGCTATATTTTTTTATTGAAATACCTGCATGCTTTTGGAATTGAAATGTTTACATGGCTTTGGTAATTCTGTCCTCATATCAAGAAATCCCTTTTATATGATAAAGACTTTTTGCCTAAACACATTCTGGCTAAATGATAATATATATATATATATATATATATATATATATATATACACACACACACACATATATATATAATTTATATGTTATATAAATTATATTAAATATATATTAAATATAATATATATTAAATTCAAGGCATTACTAGTACTGGTTAGTATGGTTATAAATGCAGCTCCACAAATAGATCCATGCATGGAGGATATACCTAAAATTTTATGTGGCTATAACTTTCAGTCCAATTCTGGCCCCCTCCCCATTGGGCCAGTAAGATACCCATTGTGTTATCCTGAGCAGTATGTTCAGGGGAGGTCCTCCAGGCTCCAGTTCTCACTCACTAATCTTGAGATCCCTGTTGTCCATATCCAAGTGGTCTCTTAAAGCCCAGTTTTTGAGCCTGAGAAAAATACGCTAAGGCTGGAAACACCAGGGTTTACGGTGTCCTCCTAAAGAAACCACTCAGTCATTCCTTTCCTGTCCCCTCCCAAACCTTGCTGTTGTGTTACCCACAAAGGAATTGAAATAGCTGTGGTCCTTTCTTAGATGGGAGAAGAAAAATGGCCAGAAGAAGAAAATGTAAATCAGCGTCACATTAAATCATAGACCTTCATGTTGGGGAGACTGGAATTTTGCAAGGAAGGAGAGAGAAAGCTAGGATACGAGTGAAGGGAAGCGTGCACTTTTTACTCTTTCTTCTGTTTGAATTTTTGTAGTGTGCTTTATTACTTTTATGATCTGTAAGTGAAGCCGAATGTTCATTGGTAGTATTTTTTCTCAACTGAAATTGGAATAAGAAAGATCATCATCAGGGGTAAGGAGCTTAAATGTATTTTTTATAGGAAGTTGAGTATTTCAATTGAAGTATAAAAAAATGAACTGAGAGCAAAATATAAAGCAGAATGACAGTTTGGCTGTGGATAATGTGTGGTACTTTGATACGTAAAAAAGAATGCCCAGATATCGTTTAGCCAGAATGTATTTAGGCAAAAAGTCTTTATCATATAAAAGGGATTTCTTGATAGGAGGACTGAATTACCAAAGCCATGCAAACATTTCAATACCAAAAGCATGCAGATATTTCAAGAAAATTCAGATTATATGGTACATAAAGTCAGTTAGTTCCTAAGACTGACTTGGAGTAATTTCAACACATGAAAAGTTAGAACTGTATTTACAGCGAAGAAATGTGCTGTCATACATATTTTAATTTTCCGTCCCAGTTTGCTCCTTTAAAATAGGTTTCTGTGGGTGTACGTGTGTAAACTCTTCTGAAGTAAGCTTAGCATATTCCTACACCGAGGGTAACATGCATGAGCTGTCTCTTGTCATATTTGTTAAATTCTGCCATTTGGCTGTAACCAAATTTGTTCCGTACAACACTGAATTAAGACTGCTATGAACAGGACTCTACAAACTTGAATGAGGCCCCCCTGTAGCACTGACCTCAGCTGTGCCCACCAGGTTCTGGTCTCATCCAATTGAACAAATCTCATGACCATTTAGAGTTTTCCTTGGGAGGCCAGCTGTCCTTCTCCTTAAGTTTCTATATTGCCCTTCCCACTTGTCATTAGCATTAATCCAGGCGTCACAGGATATAGGAGCAAAATTACACGGACTCCATCTTGGTCTACAAGGAGATCATCTAGGACAGCGTGTCCTCTACAACCCCATAGCCATGATTTGAATTGGCGCTGAATGTTTCCCGAAACAAGAGGAGTAATCTTTGAGCATTGTAGCTAAAGACAGGAACAAATTTCTTGCCAAATTTTTTAATTAGATGAGTAGATCCCATTGTAGAGATTAGATCCCTTAGGCTATACATAAATAGAAACTTGGTTATCCTCTCTAGAAAGCTTTCACGAATAACAGGGGTAACTTCATTTTGGAGCAATCTCTACAGTCATGTGGGATCTGTATGAGCTACTCATGAAAACACTTGAAAATGTCTTACATGGATGAAAGTCACTTATGTGTTCCAGAGAGAAGAGTTAACACCTCCTTTACAATTGTTAGCCCTCCTAAAATGGGACCTCCATCAGTCAAGGGCACAGGCGACAGTGTCTCCAATGTGAATTCCTGTCTAGCTGTCTAGCCTTACAGTTTCAAGTTCTGTTCAATAACTGAGTCTAGTTTTTGCCTTTATAGAGCATGCCCAGGGGGCAGTCACTCTGTGCTGTTTGTGCACCTCACCAGCTTGGTGGCATTTGTCCACACCATAGACAGCTATGGGAATGGGTGTGGGAAATAAGAAAGGTGTGTTGATAGAGGTTTCTTATTTTTTGTAAGGGAAAGATTTAGAACCCAGGCCATCCTTTACTGTTTCCAGAGTCGTCTTAGTAATGTTAAGAAGAATGGCAATCAAATTTTGAGTCCTCTGTTGAGAAATGGCAGGCCCAGCAGTCAGTTAAATTTTAAGGTGCTTGTAACAGTTTGTTCTCCATCTTCAGGAAAGCTCCAGCCGTTCTGAAGGACAGTGCTCAAAATCTTTTTTGCCCCAGAAGCTTCTGGGGTCAGGTATTACCAGTTTCCAGAATTGCTGTTTTCCCTCCATTTACATGTAACTATGTCCTATTCCAGTAGCTGTAATTCCACTACTTGCCAGTTGTTCCCTCCTTATACCCAGATCTTTCATCTGGAAGAGCTGGGTACAAAAAGGACAAGGGCGTTTTTATAAAACTTACAGAGACCCCCAATTTGGCCCCACATGGACCACTGTAGCAAGGCTTGGTCAGCCCTTGTACTCAAAGAGTTAGTGATTATCTTTTTGATCTAAGACCATATCAATGCAACAAATAAATTCCTGTGAGCCAAAATCCATTTGAATCCCTTGCCTCCTTTTGTTTAAGCAGCCTCCCAGAGACTGGACCAAACAAGTCAACCTCAGGTTGTCTTTAGGGAAAAGAAGAAGAATGAATCATACTCGGGAATGATCAGGAGGAATCCTGAATTTTCAAAACTGTTCTATACAATCTCCCAACACTTTCATTTTACTCTAATTCAGAAGACAGCAGAGAAGAGATTATCCCTTTTTGAGGACTGTTGCATTCATCGACCAAACTGCCTTACTAAGGTGTGTGGACTGGACGAAAGTGACAGAAGTAGAGCCAGACATTTTTGAGTCAGTTCTTGAGAAGGTCCCAATGCTCAGGAAGACCAGATCCCAGTGAATTGCAGGGAATGTGAAAAGTCCATCAACTACTTACCTTTCAGCCCATTGTTGACTTGTTTTGTGATAAAAGGCACACCATTGTCAGGTTGGAAGTGGTCCAGAAATCTAAACCAAAAATATCACTCAGATTACTTTCACAAGCCACAGTAGTACAGCCAGTATAGGCTTATCAGACTGCAACAGGAACACAACCTGAAAAAGGCTTGATAGCAGTAAAGCCCACTTACCCCAAGAACAGGTCAAAGATCAGTTGTAATTGTGTGTTGGGAGCAAGTTCAGGCAATGCTCCCTGCTGTGTGGTTTACGTGCCCTGAGAGGCAACCGGATCAAATTTTGTTAGGACTCAGAATTGGGCACGTAATGGTAGCCTCTGCTTTTCAAACAGAAACTTTCACTCTGTACCCAGTAGAATGGTTGATGGGTTACCATGTCTGGTATGATGATGTTTCGGGTAAGCAACAGTGGCAGTCCGGGTAGGGCAGACTCAACCAGCAGTTCGATTCCAGTCGGTGTCAACAGGTCCATCTACACGAGCGACCCAGAGCATTCAATCAGCAGTCTCTATGTGTTTCCTCAGTGAGCAGTGCCAAAGAGGGTGTCATTAATCTTCCAGTCTATACTTTTCCAAGTGATAGTCCAAATAGGCCATGGCAACAACCTCAGAGTCAGTAAAAATATAATGAGGTTTACCAAGGGTCGGATTTGTCAGAGCTGTAAGAACAGACTTGAGTTCTGCCCACTGAATGGAATGACTGTGGCCATTTTCAGGTCTGAACTGTTGGCCCTGAGGCTGAACGGTTGGAGCTGCCCAGTGGACACCCTCCGATTTCAGCTTAGCCAAACTATCGGTGAAGCAAGCCCCAGCACTGTAGGGAGACGCTGGGAACCCAGGGCCTCACTGAGACAGTGATTTTGCTTCAGGTGGTGGAGCGGACCAACTGCCATTTGCTCATGTGGAGCCAAGATGCCTCGGAGGCCAGGCCGGCTGCGTTCTCGAATGTACCATTTCCATTACTGGATCCTTTTGACTCTGTTAGTCATTGAGGTTGAGTCAGTCCACCCCAAAATAGAAATGTCAGGTTATAGTCACAGTTCTTTCAGGGGTCAGGCACTCAGCTTCAACAAAAGCCCCTTCTCAAACTAAGACCTGCTTCTCAAAAGGGGCAAAACTGGTAGCTATGTTGAGGAGGCAATGGGTCCAAACCCCCAGGGGCATCACCGAGTGGGAGGTTACTCCCCTTTGCCAGAAGCTTCAGTTGGCAACATAGTCAGTCATGGAGACTTGTGGCTCAAAGCAATCGCTGAAGATGGAGGGCCCCAGAAGTATTAGTATTCTCTATACCTGGCTCTTCCCAATCTGGAGAAGACCCTTTTGTACTTAGGAGTATTGCATATAAGCATGTAAAACACCAATACCAATTCTACGTTCAGCACTGGAGCCCAGAACAGCAATGCATTAACATGGAGTCTCCACCCCCAAGTTCATACTAACTTCCTTCCCCGCTGTGAGCTTGCCCCAATCCCATCAGTTGAATTTGGGCATCTCATCACCACAGGGGACCCAGTAAAATGGTAATTCAGAGGTTGGTACCCACCAGAGCCTCATTAGTGTGAATCCCTTTCCTTCCCAACATTCCCCAACACACTCGGTAGAATGTAGCCTCTCATCCCTTTGGGGAACGAGGAGATGTCTCCCTAGCCTCCTTTCTCCTTAAACCAGCTGAGGTCAGTGAAAGGAGACAGGATGGATCCCTGGGGTGCAGAGAGGAAGAGGACGCCACACAGCAAATCACGTCTCCATTTTGAGAGGCATGACAGTTGCTTGCAAAAAAATTATTTCGTTTTCAGGTTCTCACTCTTCATGGAATCAACCTCATCATCATGGTGAGCCAAATCCAGGACAATAAGAGCTTTAATACCAGTCAATGCCCTCTCTGTGGTTTCCCATGGGAAATTATTTCAGGAAAATTTTCCGAGAGGCCCAAAGCTTCCTTAAAGCAGGTAGAACCTGGTGCAGAAAAAAACAAAACAAAACTCTGAGACCTTTTACCACCATCTTCAAATGGATCTAGGTTGGCAGGAGAGACTGAAGGAGAGGCTGAGCCATTGTTCTGTTCCTCCTTAATGACCGTCCTGTCCAATGCCCTCCATGTTCCAGGCGAATCGGCCATAGTTCTAAAGATTGGCCTGGTCTCTGCAGGTAGGGATGGTGAATTTCCCTGCTTTCATACTCAATGCAAGTGTCTGTCTCTTTGTTTCTGAAAAAGGACAGAACCTTCCGCCCCTTCAGAACACTTGTTAGCACTTGTTATTCTGAAGGGGTAGGCCCAAGGCTGTCCTCCCACTTGGAGGAGAATTAGCAACAAAGAGGGCAGCATTTGGGTTGTTGTTGACCCCTCTCTTTAGCCTATAAGCCCTTCCCTAAATTCTCCTCTTTAAGAGGAAAAGAGATGGAAGACCATTTATTGCCCAACTGACCACAGGATTTGGCCAATATGTTTGCAACCACTTTCCATGGACTTCCTTCAAGTTCCGTTTAACCACCTTGCAAAGCCTTCATTCCTTTCTACCCCTCCAGTATTTCAGAAAATGAGTGAAATTTCACTGGAAATATTGAGTGGACTTTTACAAAAATGTAAAATATCATTTTAGAGTCTATTTTCTTTGTGACGCCCTCACGCTGTTACGTGCGTCACCTTTGTGAGTTTATATAGACCTTTGTTTTGGATTGGTTGTGAAAGCCATGTAAGATTTTTATATGGAGACTAGAATTGACTAGGTTCTATGATAAATAGTGCACATCCTGTTTTGAAGAAATATTTTGGGAAAAATGCCCATAAGAGACATGTTTTTGCCAATAATTTAGTTCCCAGCATCTGGAATATTTTTTCCTTCCCTCTTCTTTCCTTCCTTCCTTTCCTTCTTTCTTTCTTTCTTCTGTCTTAAAGTGATGAGCAAATTTCAAAGCCTTCGCATTTTATTTTAAATTCATTTGAACGGTGATATCAACGTAGCTTGTGACTTCATTTTTTGTTCTAACTAATTCATAACTGGGGTTTTGGTTGGGTTTGGTTTGGTGTTTCACTACCTACTCTGACGGGCATAGTGTTACCTGAGTTAACAATCACTCCGTTTTCATTTCCTATTTCCCTCTTTTCTTCCCACCCTGATTTCTTCCAGTGAGTTGTTGGCTTGTCCAATTGTAGCTAGAGATACACTTGGCATATTAGTTACTTGACATAGTAATTTTGGCCATTTCTGATATGCTTTCTTTTGCCAATGAAATTATTGAAATTGAAAAATTGGGTGGGGGTATCTATGAGAGACGGAAGTCCTTCCCCTGGGCATTAAGCATGAAGCCAGTTTCTCTATCACGTAACAACAGAGAAGTGTTAAAACCAAAGTTCACAGCATGCGACTGGCAGAAGCAAATAAATGCTTCCCTTTAAAAATTTCATTTCAATAGCAATAAATCTCTAGTTAAGTCTAAAAACAGGGTTTTAAAATGGCAAATGAAAAATATAGCGATTTCAAATAGTAGATGAAATGTGTTTTTGTTTTGTTTTGTTTCATTTTAAGGTTTCCTAATTATCCTGTGAAACGTGAAGTGTGCTTGAGGGCAGCTGCTGAACATGGTCTTAGTTCTCTGATAGAATCAAAAAGTCCTTACTGCTGGAGGGGATTCAGAGATTATCATTTTACACTGACAGGAACTGAGACGGCTCAAATGTGATTCCTCTTTCTGATGCCCTGTTCACCACGCCACGACGCTACAGCCTTGGCGTTCAGAAAGTATAGCTACAAATACACATAAATTTCAAATGTCTTAGATCCAGAGCCATTTCCTTTCCTTTGTAGATATTCCATACGCCTGCTGCTTTGGGTTCCAGTTTTCCCGTTTTGCTAGAAGAATGCAAGTTTCTCCCTCTGCCCCAATGTAATAGCAAGTCCAACCTAATTTTTAAGTCATTGTATAGATTTAAGAGGTGGTTTTTTTTTTTTCAGATTATTAACTGTTTTTATCAGAGTTCTAATTTCTGAATCTTATAGCCTGGTTCAGTCCTTATCTTACTTGATATCTTCATAGGACTATATCTTGAATATATTCAAAACTATGCAAAATGTTCACATTGATCAAATGTATGATTTGGGTTAAAAAAGAAACATCATCTCTCCAATTTCTGTTCTCCCAGCTGTAAAATGGGGTTGTTATAAAATTTAATGTAAAGAACCCAACACAGCCGTTGAGAAGTATTGCTTTGTTGCCCATTCCTGAACCGCTTCTCCTGTTGTGATCTCTTTTAAAGGACTTTCCTCTATGTAATAATGTCCTCGGTTGTACTTCAATGGTCCCCACCTCTCAACTATCCATCGTGTCAATTCACAAATGCTCTCATGTTCTATCGAAGAAGCATCTTTCCACTTTGGCCTTAAACCATCCTCAATGTCTCTGTCTTAGTTCTGCTCCTACCATGCCTTTGGATGGGTCTCCTTGCCTCTGGTTTCTTCTGTTTTTCTCCAGCATGGCATCAGAGTTATTGGTCTGCCCCACTACCTCACAACATCCTGCTGGCTTCCCAGAGTCTTCAGAATTAAATGATTATAATTTTCTAACTATGCAGTTAACCCCTTCATAGTCTGGTCCCTACCTCCTATTTCAGCTTCATCTTTTGCCCATCTTTTCTCTCATGTCACAGTGCACATAAATAGACACACACACACACACACACACACACGCATGCTCACACACACACACACACACACACACACAAACTCCCAATGCTTCTGCTGCACCCAAATTCCCTTGACATGCCCTTTGTCAAGACTTTGCCTTCAGTATGTTATTCCCACCATTTGGAAAGCTCTCTCCTCCCTCAACTGACAAGCTCCTAACATTTAAGACACAGGTTTTGGGCAACTCAATGCCTTATCGAATTATCTTCGGCAGAAGAAGTTTCTCTGTTCCCATGTTTCTGTATGGATCCTTTACATGTTGGTCCTCTACCCATTCCAAATTTTGATCTCAAAGGCAAGGGCTATATATTTGTTTTCCTCTTCAATACCTAGTACCGTGATTGGTATGCAATAGACATGTAATAAATTAGACAACATAATTATCACTTCCTGATGACTTCTTAACTAAGATTTCTTCGGTGTTCTTTGCGATTTATTTTATAAGACTTAGGAATGTGGCCCTGTCTTCTATGTTAGCTTCCCTTGAGGTTACATTTAATGCTTAGGAAGACAACATTTTGCAGCAAAATGTGGGGAAAAGGTAGCAAACAAACAACAACAAAACCCAACAGTATGCATTCTGCTTCCCACCCAGCCTCCGGCAGATGTATCAAGCAAGGCATTCTTCTCTGAGAAGTCAGCTAGTCTTCCTTCTCAATGCAGGACTCCAAGAGCCACTATCGACTGAATGAAGTTGGTGGCCAATGCGGAATCCCACTAGGATAACAGGTCATTAGAAAAGACAGGGTGGATCTCAGATGACCTGAAATTCTGGTCCAGCTTTATTGTTGACAGCTCTGAGATACATGTGATGGCACTTTATGTGGTGTCTTCCTTGACATAAATACTCAGCAATTAATTATCTATTAGTGAATGATGATTACCGAGCTCTTTGCCTCATTTTCTCTACCCAAACATTAGGGAAGGTAATTTCCAAGCTACTTTTGATGGTTGGCATAAGAATAAATCTAATAAGGGATGTGAATTAACTAGGAGAAAGTTTAGAATCATATAGAAACAATAGTTTCATTGAGTTGAAGTAATATGTACAATGAGGTAGTTAACGTGTAAAACTAATTTAGGACTTACTGGTGAGTTATACTGACTAGGAAGGTAGGATATACTGGTATATACTTTTTAAAGTTCCAAATATATATTAAAGTTGTAAGCATAGTCTTAAGAACTTTCTTTTCTGAACAATTTGCAAAAAAATTGCTAACAAAATGCCTCATCATGCTATAATACTTTGGTGTGTATTTCCTACAAACAAGAACATTCTAAAGTTCTGTGGTACAACTATAATAATCAAGAAATTCAAAATAATGCATTACTGCTATCTAATCCTATTAGATTAGATCCCCATTCAACTTTCACCAAATGTTTGATTATATCCTTTACAGCAAAGAGTCCATGCCAGATTGTACACTGTATTAAGTTGTTGTTTCTTTAGTTGCCCTTGGTCTGGAGCAATTCTTCAGTCTTTCTTGGAGTTGTATTACCTTAACACTCAAAGGCCAGTTATTTTTGTAAACTGGATTTTTCTGATATTTCCTTATGATTATATTAAATTCCTCTCATGCAGAAATATAGAAGTGATGATATTTACTTTTTATTGTGTCTTACCAAGTGAGTCATGGTTTCAATTTATCTCATTGCTAAAAATATTCACTTTGACCATTTTATCAGTATGGTGACTTCACTATAAAGGATTATTCATTATAAAGTTATCCTTTTCCTTTTTGCAATTAATGAGTATTTTGTGATGACTATGGAAGTATCTGATTCTTTTTTTAATATTTTTTGAAGAACAATGTCAGCATTATTTTATAAAGTTAATATACATCATCTTTTTAAATGTGATGTATATTAAATTAAAATATAATGTATTGTTGGTTTCAGAGGTAGAGGTCAGTGATTCATCAGTCTTACGTAACACCCAGTGCTCATTATATCATATGCCCTCCTTAATGTCCATCACCCAGTTAACCCATCCCCCAATTCCCCCTCCAGGAATCCTCAGGTTTTTTTTTTCCTATGATTAAGAGTCTCTTATGGTTCTAATTCTTCATGAAAGTTTATTTTATTTACTTATATCAGAATCAACTCATGGCTTCATATTTTATTCAGTGGGTTGTAATATATCACAGAAATATGTTGTAAATTTTTTTTGATACTGACATGATCCCAGAATTGACTATTTAGAGCCTCTTTGAGTTGGCTTTGGTGTCATTTTTATATGTCCTTTTCATTCTTTGAAAATTGCATTATTTTATAGCTCAAAAAAATTATCAGGCTTATCTTTTGTTGCCCAATCCCTAAATCAATCATTTCTCCAAGGACTTCTGACCCCAATTAAGGAAGCACTAGGTAGGTAATAGTTCCCAGGCCATCAGTGGAAAAAAATGAAGATAAATGTGTGAATATTCATATACATAACTTTACAAGCATATTTATGTATATGTATATTTATGTATACTATTACATATTATTACACATATATGCTGTTATATATTATCCCTATATTGTCTATATTGTGTCCATATATTTATATATTTATATTGTTTGAATCCATATATACATACATAAATTTTGGAATATATATGGAATATATAAATATATAATAGAGAATATATACATACATATATACATAATGAGTTTATACTTGTACCTCCAATTCTAATAATAGTGATTGTTCTACTCCTGAGTTGTCTTAGAGCCAGCTTTTACTGACTCCCAACTGTAACATTTTTCAGAAATTTTGCAAATTGGTTGTTAAACCACTAGCTTGAAATGGCCATGGTGGGACTCTTTACACCATGGAAATTGTCAAACTCTCCCATCTATGTGTCTGATTCACATATTTACAACTGTGACACCCAATCTTATTTTTGAAAACCAGACCAAATCTTCCAGTGACTTGCTGGAAGTCTTCTCACTGATACTGTTGATATGATCCTATGAACACCAACTCCAGGCCAGATAACCTGATCCTCATTTCCCCTAACTCTGCTCTTATTCCTAATGTTCATCTTCCTACAGCTAAGAGGGCAGCTTTCCTCCCAGTCCCACAACCAAGGAATAATAGAATCATTTTTTTATTTCCCCTTCACCTTAATCTTCCTAAATCTAGCCCCCAGGTTCTGTTGAGTGCATCTCTGACCTGTTTCTTATGACCCCTTCTTTTATAATCCCATTATTCATTTAGCTTTTGTTTTTGCTTGTCTGCTCAATGGAATGTTTATCTTTCATTAGTTTCTTACCTTGAAGGAGAAATAGGTATGATAATGAAATAGCTTCTCACTTGTCGGAAACACATTCAAAGTAGAAGTTGTTAGGACAGAGTGATACGTTTGCAGGAAACCTGAGCAACTATGACTTAAAGGGTAAGAACAGTTGCTAACCTCACAGAGGAGAGTTGGAGGAGAAGTATTCTCAGGTTTGGTATAGCTGTCCAATGCTATCATTAAAGACCCAGCCTTTTTTGTCATGCCCAGAGTATATTGCCCAGAGTATTGCCCTTTTTCCTGACATTTTCATTCTGTGGTCACAAAATGGCTGCCCGAACACGTGCATCCTCACACCACAGAGAAACCACAGCACAAGAAAGTATCCTCATTTGTCCATCTTTTTTCGAGCAACATAGTCTTTCATGGAGGCCCAACTCTACCAAGATTACAAAATATGTATTTATTAATTCAATGAGTGTTCATTGAATATTATTTTAAGTGTTAGGATAGGATGGTTGACCACACAGACAGAAATTCCTGCCCTGAAGGAACTTACATTCTAGTGGCACATCTGTTGTCCATTAGAGGAAATCTAAATCTGAATCAGAGGAGTTCAGAAGACCTTCCAGAATTACCTTAACTTACTTCCTGCCACTATGCTTTACTCTTTCAAAAACAGGAGCTGGGTGTTGATTCTGGTGTGTTTGGTTCTGACCTAAATTATATTTTTCCTGGCTAATATTTCTTAGCTTGTGAAATTAACTTGGGCTTTTTCCTACTTTTAAGTACTAACATTTGCAATGCTATTTTTGCATTTTTTGGTTCATTTTGGTCGATTATAGTGTTGAGATTTTGTAGTCTTGCACTTTGAACAGCCACTCTTCCTTAAATTTAGTGTGTCCTATTTGAGAAGAAACTTATACTCTAAATGGAAACTTTTGCTGTACAACATGGCTTTGGAAAAGTGCCACAAGAATGTTTTTAGATTGTATAGGACTTGGCAATGAAAATAATTGGTTTAAGAAAGACATTAAAAAATAATCTTTGGATTTTGACACCTCATAGAAGAAAAGGGAAAATGTTATTGTGTCACTCTTTCTCCATGATATGGTTTTCTTAAAGGAGAGCAGTATATGTTTAACTAAATGATAACTTGCTCCTTAATGTCTATTTTAAAAGCACATTTTATCAGTTTAGATGTTGCATTGGAAGAGCATGTAATAGAAAACACAGACTCTGTCTTAGTCCATTAGGGCTGTAATAACAAAATACCACAGACTGGGTGGCTTATAAACAACATGAATTTATTTCTCACAGCTCTGGAGACTGAAGTTCAAGATCAATATGCCACAAGCTCAGGTTCTGGTGAAGATCCTCTTCCAGGTTGCAAACTGATGACTTCTTGTGTCCTCACATAGTGGGAGGGGCGAGGGATCTCTCTAGAGCTTCTTTTGGAAGAACACAAATCCTGTTCATGAAGGTTCCTCCCTCATGATCTATTCACCTCCTATTGATCCCATCTCCTGATATTATCACATTATTCATTAGAATTTTCACATAGGCGTTTGATGGGGTGGGGGGACACAAACATGTAGCCTATAGCAGACCCAAACTGAGTTAAGAAAAAAATGTATTCTCTCACATAAAAAGTGTACAGATTGAGTAGGCTCTAAGCAAAGTGTTCTCCACTGTGCAACCAGGCTGCTGTGGACCCAAGTTTCTTCCATTCGTTGGCACTGCCATTCTAAGAGCTGGCTGTATGTCAGTCCTCATGGCCTCTGATGGCCTCGGCAGTTCTAGGCATCGCATTCAGATACATCTGAATACATCATCAGATACATCATCAAGAGGAAAAGGAAAAACTATCTGTTTTTCTGGCTCTTTCTTATGAGTGAGAAACCTTCCCTAAAGGTTCCCAGAAGACCTCCCTCTCATGTGTTATTGGCCAGACTTTGTTCACATGCCCATTTCTAAACCAGTTGCTGGCAAGAGAAAAGAAGTGGGGATGTCATGATTGGCTTTGTCAAATCAAGGTCCACTCCTTGGGGACAGGATCACCTTCTCGTGATGCACGTGGCTCTATGGAGAGGAGAGACCTGAATGAAACTGGGTTCTGCCAAGAAGGAGGAAGTTGGAAAGAAAATGGATGCCCAGTAGGCAACAAAAAGTCCTGGCATGACAACAATATTAGAAAACTTTCTTCTTAAGGAGTATGGCTACATATCATCAACTGAGATACCTAGGATTGCTTTCTTCACATGATATCATTTAATTTGCTATTTTGTTTACTATAGTTATATGAATGTTCCCCAAGCTTCAAGAATAGGACACATACCACAATGTATCTCTGTGTTAAGTAGTTATCTGGCAGTATTTTTTTTTTCAAGTACACTTCTAAGCACTTTTAGCTCTTTTTTTTTTTTTTTTTTGCCTTTTTGTTTTTTAATAATTTTTTGTTTTTTATAAACATATATTTTTATCCCCAGGGGTACAGGTCTGTGAATTGCCGGGTTTACACACTTCACCACACAGCACTCACCAAAGCACATATCCTCCCCAATGTCCATAGCCCCACCCCCCTTCTCCCAACCGCCCCCCCCAAGCAACCCTCAGTTTGTTTTGTGAGATTAAGAGTCACTTATGCTCTTTTAAACTTCCCAACAGTCTTTTTAGATAAGTAACATTATTATCCCCATTTTATATGTGTGTGAACTAAGGCACGAAATGAATAAGTAATTTGTCCCAGACCACCCGGCTAGTAAATGCATTTTTAACTATTTGGAATAATGGAAAGCAGAGAGGTATCTGGATACTGGTCGGATCCTTTGCCCTGAAACCAATATGATCAAAGCCTTCTATCTACACAAACTGAAATTTTTGAAGAGTGCAAAATCCCCCTTTGAAGGTTGGAAATATATAGATTTTTAAGATTTTATTTATTTATTTGACAGAGAGAGAGGGAGAGAGAGGGAACACAAGCAGTGGGAATGGGAGAGGGAGAGACAGGTTTCCCCTGCTGAGCAGGGAGCCCAAAGCTAGGCTCAATTCCAGGACCTGGGATCTAGACCCAAGCTGAAGGCAGACACTTAATGACTGAGCCACCCAAGTGGACCCGTTGGAAGTTTTTCAAAAGGTGAAATTGAAATTTATTTTTAGGACAAATTGATGTTATTATGAAGACTGCCACCCCAATGGCTTTTTAGCTGTGTAAATAAAATGTGAAAGATTTTTCCCTGAAATAGAGGCTTTTTTAAGATCCAAGGAGTATTATGTAACTATTATACTCCATGCATAAATATCTGCTGAGAGAGTCCTCTGGGCCAGGCCACATGCTAGACATACAGAGCTGAACAGCCAAGATATGGTTCTTGCCCTCGTGAAACTTACAGCCTAGTGTGAGAGACAGAAGATGAACTAAATGTTAACATTTAGTTAGATGAGACTTTCCTACTATCTAGGTATTTCGCCAGAAGTTCCAAGCCTGAGAAATCACACATTCGACAAAAAGGGTTTAGTTTCTTTTTCAGACAGGAGAGACAGGAGTTTGAATGAGTGGTGAGTAGATCTCAAGAGAAACAAATAAATAAGGTAATTATTCATTCCAGGAGTACAAGTTACGTAAGGAAAGGAAAGTAATCATGGAATATTATATATCTGGGCTCTGAATAGAGTTTACATAATTATAATAATATAAGCAGTAATCATTGAGAAAATACAAGTACTCAAAAATACACACATACATAGAGAAAGAGAGTGAGACCCAGCGAGGGGAGACACGGAATGACAAAGAGAACAACAACAACAAACAAACAGATCAGAGGAGGAAAGAGAGATAAATCGGTAGTAGATGGATAATAGGCAGATGGACAGAGGGGAAGTGTATTGTGTGTGGTGGGGACAGTTACGGGAGAAATCACAGGTAAAAGAAAAGAATAAATCCACTCTTCCCTATTGAGAAGATGATAAAATCTACAAATGAAAATTTTTAAAAAATAGTTAAAAACATGCTATTTAGAGATGTGTCGGTAAGTACCAAAATAAGCAAAAGAGCCAAGCAGGAGCCACTATTTGTGTAACAAGCCTTGTAAACTAAACGTGAAATGTTAATAAAAATAAAAATGAGCTTCAAGCAAACAGTATGTGACCGTATTCTCTAGCTGCTAAGATATTTGAGTCACATCAGGATTTTAAGTCATCAGAATGTTATGGAGAATTCATGCTTCACTGTCCAAGAAAATAGTCTGTTGTTTTTCCTTTCGGCTAATATCTGAATCTGTGTTACGGCTAACTTTTCTAACTTTGTTCTTATGAACTACCCACGAACCACCGTGTATGGGGGACATTTTGAAAGCAAGAACAGAAGACCTGAATTACTTTCACCATTCAGCTGCTTAATAACTGCCAAGTAAGTTCTTGCTGCCTTTTGATTTAGCAACGTCAACACATCGGTCAAAAGAAAATTAGGTTAGTCAGAATGGTTTTGTCTTAACCATGTATTTTCAATAGTGTCTAAAAGAAAAACTTAAGTAAAATAGGTACAAAGTGAATTTCATGTCATTAAAAAGGCTATATATGATTACAACTACGGTGGAGCAGAAGAGCTCCCGTCCTCAACTGTAATAATCTGCCTCTGTGTCTCCTTTAACTTCATTCCGTTACCTCAGTGGGCTTTTGATGCCTGAAATGTTATCTAAGAGCTCAGCAGGGATCCACCTTGTTCAATTTCAGTTCCCCTGGATTGGTGAAAAGAAACTTTGTAGGGTGCCGGTGGGAAGTTGTTGTCACTAAGGGCAGTTCTAGATGAAGAGATGAATTCTGCTGGAGAATCGTGCCAGCACAAATTTCAATCCAATATTTATGCCATACCCACACGGTTCCACTTGGCTACCCACCCAAGTGGACACCGTTTTGATCCAGAACTCATTTTAGAGGCCCTTTTAAGAAATTGCTTGTCAAAATTTAGTTATATAAATCCTTGAAAATAGCTAATAAAACCACAAACAATGACAGCTAACTTGTATAGGGCATTTCTAAAGAAATATAATTCTACTTTTAAATTAGTCCCTCTTGCCAGTGTATTGCAATGCTTGGAATTTTAAGTAAATCATCCTTAGGATCCCTTAACAATTTTGTACAGATGGAAGGCCACGTGGGTAAATATCTTGCATGCATGAGGATGAGATCCAGATGGTGAGAATGTGGAAAGGGTTGTTTGAAACGCGTTAGAGGAGAGCACTGAAACATCAAACACTCTCATTGTAAGCAATGGAAATAACTGTCCTAAACTCTCAAACAATGCAAAGTTATAAAGACATTAAAAAACCCATGGTATCTTCATTTAGGTTCTCTGGACTGAAAATATTAGTATTTTCTGTCAAGAGGAGACTTGTTTGAATATATAAGTATATTCATAAAAACATACATATATAAGTAATGTATATATTACATATATAGTATATGTTACACATTTATATTATTAAAATAATAATGTATATTACATACATTGTATATATGTGTATATATATATGTTTATGCGTATTTATATGTAGACAGGTTTTTTAGAAGACAAATATCACTAGTAAATGATAGAAAATGTTCATTAGTAAACTTCCCTAATTTTTTTAATGTCACCACCAAAGCTACAAAATATAAAAATAAAAAGGATCATCATTTTTTAAACAGATGGGAAAAACACTCTCTGGGGAGATCCAACCAGACTGATGTTTTGTCTGCATCAATTTTTTTACAGAATATCTGGCATTCCTTGACAAGCTTGGCTTGCTTCCCTTACATGTTCAGCATCAATATCTAGGGGCAACTACATATATGTTCACACAACAGTAAAGGCTATGTCAAACATCTACAAATTTGTATGTGTAATTTTTTCTATGTGGCATATACCAGCCGCCTATTTTCCCTAAATATAAAGTTCTTTCAGAAATAGAGGTTTTTCTTATGTTCCCCATAATACACACATAGAAAATAGTACAGAATTTTCATGATGCTGTTTCATCACATTATATGTACATACATATAGGGGTGTGTGTGTGTGTGTCTGTGTGTGTACACTCACTACAGTTCATTTAAGCACTTAAAAAAAATAGTGTAGCATGAAGTTGGACCCTTATGTTACATCATAGACAAAATTAGCTGAAAAAATATATATATATCATTGAAATTATGTGTGTTTCTTACTATAAAACTGGACATAAGTTTTCAAGAGATAAGTTCTATCTTGAAAATTTTAATTTTAATTTCTTAGCTGGCATCATGTATTTGTTCCTTTTAAACAAGTATTACCTAGATCATCTTAGGTCTGTGAGGTTTTAGGGAGATATTTACTACATAGATTTGGAATGAGGTGGTATCCTTTATGTCAGATGACTTAGCGATTCTGTAACTCAATAGTGATGCCCTGGGTCAAATAGCCTCACTACAGTTCATTTAAGCACTTTTTAAAAAAAAATAGTGTAGCATGAAGTTGGAGCCTTATGTTACATCATAGACAAAATTAACTGAAAATAGATCAAAGACCTAAACATAATAGCTGAACTATAAGATCCTAGAAGAAAATGTAAGGGAAATTTCATTACATTTCATTTGACAATGGATTCTTTCACATAACATGAAAAACATAGGCAATAAATCCATATATAGATAAATAGGACTACATAAAAATTAAAAACTTCTGTGCATCAAAGAACACAATCAACAAAGTGAAAAGGCAACCTGTGGAATAGGAGAAAATATGTGCAAAGTACATATCTCAGAAGCAGTAAATATCAATATATAAAGAGTTACAACTCAACAACAACAAAGAATAAAAATTGGACAAAGGACTTAAAGTAGACTTTTCTCAGAGAAGATATACAAAGGGTCAATAAACACTGTAAAGATACTTAATATCACTAGCCATTTGGGAAATGCAGATCGAAAGTGAGCAATAACCTTATACCCATTTAGATGACTACTATCGAAAAGGAAAGCAAGTGTTGTCAAGGATGTGAAGAAACTGGACCCTTTGTGCATTGCTAGTGTAAATGTAAAATGGTGCAGCTGCTGTGGAAAACAGTATGACAGTTCTTCAGAAAATTAAAAATAGAAGTACTTTATGATCCAGCAGTTTTCCTATGAGCACATACACCCAGAAGAACTGGAGAACAGGGTATCAGATATTTATATGCCTTCATTCATAGTAACATCGTTAACAGTAGCCAAAAGATGAGGCAACTCAAACATCTGTTGGTGGATGGATAGAGAAACAAAATGTGGGGTATATGTGAAATGGAATATTAAAAGGAAGAAAATTCTAACATATAAGTTAGATGTAAAATAAGTAAAATAAGTCAGTCATAAAACAACTATATATATATATATATATATATGTATATATCATGTACTGTATGACTCCTCTTCAGTGAGGCTTCTGGGATAATTGCACTCACAAAACAAAATAGAATGGTAGTTTTCTTTGAGGGTGGGAGAGAGGGTAATGGGGAATTGTTTAATGGATGGATAGGTTCAATTTTGCAAGGTGAAAAAGTTCTGGAGACTGTTTCACAACAATGTGAATATACTTAACACTATTAAACCCTAAAAATGGTTAAGATGGTAAATGTTACATTATCTGCATTTTTAAACCAGCAACAAAGTGCAATCAAATACAATGAAAAAATGTTTTCCAAGGGAGTGATAATCTCTGCCTATAATTCCTGCTGTCTATAGGGGGACAGAGGCTGTGATAAGCATTCCAAAGAAGAGACATGACATGTTTGAAGGGAAAGCAAAAAAGAACACAGTGGCCAAAAACTAGGCTTTGACCATACTAAGCATTACCATGTTGAACCAAGATTACTGAACCTTCTGGTTTCTGGTCCTCTATGTTAAGGAGAGGTAAAAATGTAAAAATGTAAACCCTTTACGATTGTTTTGAAGATGAATTGGTGTGAGTTTACTGAGTTCCCAATACACAGCCTAGAACAAAAAAATACTAATATAGCATTGCCATTACTATAATTATTACTTCATTCAAATCAAAATGTTTTTGATTCAAATCAAAATTGTTTTGAAATTTGGAGTGTCTGGGTGTCTCAGTTAAGCATTCGACTCTTGATTTCAGCTCAGGTCATGATTTCAGGGTCATGAGATGGAGCCCTATGTCAGGGTCCCTGCTCAGCGGGGAATCTGCTTCTCTCCCTCTTCCTCTCCCTCTGCCCTTACTTCACTGGCATGCATGCACTCTCTCTATGAGAAAAATACATAAATCTTTTAAAACATTGTTCTGAACTTTGGAAAAGAAAATAATAATATACCAGAACTTGTATTTAGTAGATAGAATTTTATGCTTATGTTATTGAATCAGTAAATTAGCAATGCATTTAAAAATATATAAATCCATCTCTATTAGATAACTTCCTTAAATAATAGTTTCTTTCCCTAATCAAATAAACAATAGTCACAGAAGATTCCTACATTTACTTACATACAATAGATAAACTGAAGATAATCAGAGATGTTATAAGTTTAAATCAGGGAATATTGAAAGTTATAAAATGATGGTAATGAAAATCTGCACATTAAACTAGAAAAAAGTGATTTCTCCTTTGTGAACAATTGTTCATAACTCAACTCCATGGTCTTTCTTTCCGGCACACAGCATGGAAGAGCCAGAGACACCCGTTATCCTCCTCTTATAGAATTCTTATTAATTATTGAATTTTTTTTGTTAGGTTCCTTTGTAAAACATAACATTTGATTACTGAACCTGTATTTATATCATGTAGAGACATTGGTTGAGTGCATATTGTGGAGTC
Organism: Mustela nigripes; assembly: GCF_022355385.1. NCBI lineage: Eukaryota > Metazoa > Chordata > Mammalia > Carnivora > Mustelidae > Mustela > Mustela nigripes. Next base: position 55,082,855 of record NC_081566.1, read on the forward strand.
TCTAAGACAAGGTGTATTTGCAGATAGATCTCACTGGTTACTATAATATCCAGCCTCTAGTTGGGAGGGGAAAAGAGAGTTGCATCTTTTCTGGACATGTTTAAGATTACTCATTTCTTTATACTTGTACTTGATAAAAATAAGAATATGATAGAGATCAAAGTCACTCAAAAGGATTTTTTAAAAGTATTACTTTTGCACACTGGCTTTCTCTGTAGTTCTTACATAACGTAACACAAGGTCTCTCATTTGTATACATCATAATTCGCTTTGACTAAGACGTCCTGAGGAAAAGATTAATTTAATTGAAATGCTATCAGGGCACGGCTGCTAAACATATGGCTTTAGATGGCTGACAAGACACTTTGCAGAGGTTAAATTAACCACACCATTAAATCACACGTGGATGTATTTGCTCATGGCTACATCTGTAAGCAAAAATGTAAACATCTGAAAACATAAAGGTGACATTCTTGAAACACAAAACTTCTTTCACTGAGAATATACACTTTCTAAAGTTAATACTGAGGCATCTTTGATTACTACCAGACCACACTGAAGGAGAAAGTGAAGTTGTTAAGCCCAGCCTTTGTTTACAGAGCGTGATCTAATTACCTGAGGGTCAGGGTGGAAAACAGGCCAGGGTTTCACTTGCTATCAATACACTTATAATATTTCAGACAATCTATTTTACGTTCAGCCTTGGAGTGTGTGACTTGACCAAAAATATTTTTGCTGAGTAGTACAGAAATCAAGTTTGCCCTCACTACTCTCTATGTGTACACATAGCACATTCACAAATAAAATTACCTACTTCCTACATAGTTTTCTAAGACATATTCATTATGTGTGGGGGCCTCTGAATTCAAGTAGAGTCTTGGCATCAGGAAGACTTCTCAAAGCCAACATGGAGATTAAGTACACCATGCTTGTTTTATATACGAATTGCCAGCATTTAATAAAGTTCCTGCCTACCTTCTGCACATTTATGCAGGAAGCCAAGAGAATAGGTTGACATTGGGAAGTCCCATAATCAGGGAAAGGACCCAGGCACGGCTCTAGGGTTCAGCATTTGGTTGGACTTCCAACAATATTGTTTTCATTATAGTGAGCTTAAATCAGCATTAGAGACCTTCCTATCAAAGAAATTAGTTCTTATGCGAATGGCCTATAAATAAAATTGTTATACAGTGGAGTAATAGGGGCATATAATGAAACTTGACTTCCAGCCAAACAAACATACGGACATTAAAAATTAAAAAAAGGAAAATGCGCGCTCTTTGGGTCCCATGTGGGATGATTGAAGTCATCCACTAACGTGTGTCTGGATTCTATCCATTTCAGAGCACACAATCCTTTCAGGCAGGGGACTGCCCTTACGGTCTAGGGGTGTTGGATGTGAGAAGATGTGGTTTCCTGTGGGGAAGGAAAAAGGGTGAGGCAAAGTTTTCAACAGTTACCACGGTTGTGCTCAACACATTTTATTGGATAATAGGATACAAAGATACAATAGGCAGTATTAACAATTAAACAGCATTCGTTGACACCTCAGAGCAAGTAATGATGCCTCTGTTTTGTATGAAGGGTTATCCTACAAATACCTGCATGGTTTTAGTTGTCTGCACCAGGCCTCCTCTTAATTTCATGCATTCACTTATAGACACTCATTCATTCATTCAAAACCTTTATCGAATACCTACCATTAAGACAATCTCTTAATAAATAAAAAAAAATCACTTTATGTATCTCCACCCAAATAGCCCATTCATTCATAAAACCCTAGTAATAATAGCTAGTAACATATACCTCCAAGCTTCCCTAGTCTTTTCTAATAGCATAAAGTACGAAAATAATGAACTGAATTATAGTTGAATAATCCACTGGCACTTTCTATGAACTTTAAAATCAGTGAAATGTCACTTGAATATAGGATAAAGCACTTTTCAGTTTCTTTCTTTTAACACCTAAAACTACATGGGTTCACAGAAAATGCTCTATGGAAAGTAATGCTGTGGCAACTGAGTATTTTGAACATATAGGAAATTAGTCACAGGAGCAACATAAAAAGTCAGGTCAGCACAAATGCATATGTACACCCATTGGAAATTTATACTACAATTGAAGTTAAAAATTTTTTGAGTGAGGTATTATGCTGCATAAATTATCAGTGGAATAAAAATACATATTTTATAAGCTTCATATTTCCTTATTTTGTATTTTCTTTCCAGTACAACAGAAAAGTTTTTTTTTTCCCCCAAGTAATTTTATTTTGGGGATTTTATTGACCACACTGTAGCACTCACTCACAGTCTCTCTCTCTCTCTCTCTCTCTCTCTCTCTTTTTTTTCCAAGCTGTAGCTCTTAACATAGACTCAGATCTTACGTGTAGGAGAAAAAAGTGGTAGGGAGAATCTTACTACAATTACCAAAGATTTTGTCAACAACTTTTATTAGATAATGGGATACTGTGCTTCACAACATTGGCAGTATTAGTAATTACAACATATGGCTTTATCTCAGAGCAGTGGTGATGTCTCCCTTTTATATAGAGTTAAATTAGTTATCTTACTGCTGGGTCCAGTTTGACCATAAACTTTCTACTCCTCTTTCCTCTGCCTTCTCTCTTCCCTTTGGTTTCTCTGTCTTCTCCATCCACCCCTCCACCCCCAGATTTCAGCTAAGACTTCCCTTCCTCCAGAAAATTAGAGAAACACTATTTTTCAGTATACAAAAAGGATTTTGTCACAGAAGTGCATTTGCGACTTGCACTATGGAGCCTGTGTGTGTGTGTGTGTGTGTGTGTGTTTTCTTATGCTAGGATATGTAATAATCTTAAAATGATAAAGCCTAAACTTAAAAGTGAGATTTATGTATTATATTCCAATTTATAGCCAAACTAAATGTGACAGAATATAAATTCCTGGATTATAATGGAAATCCTGGCAATTCTTCAAGTATGCTTCTAAAATACATTGTAATATTTTAACTCTTCATACTTAGGCCTGGAATAAAGTTAAATTACAGCATTTTCCTCACAGGCATTTAAATCAATAATTATAATTAAATCTGTTCAGTTGTTTATTTTGAGATGGTCATTGAGCTTTTCCTTACTCATCAGACAGTAATGAATGGATTGCAAAAGATTCATTGAGATAAAATAATTTTAACTGGGGCAAAGAAAAGGGTCACAATCTTCCACTATCATTAAGCACTTGTCAAACAATGACTCCAAATGGGAAAAAAACAATTTGATGTACAGTGAAATCTTTAGGTCCTGGGTTTGGAAAAATATAAACTGGATTCTGTAGCAGACGGCATTCTAGTTGTGTGTTTGTGTGGTTTTTCATAATGCAGTTGAAAAGAATCATTGCTGGAAAACTCTGATATTACTAGTTTCTTTGTATATCTTTCCGGACCTAAGATTTGGCAATGTTAGTATATTAGTGAAAGGTGCCATGGAAACAGCCTAGAGGAAATAGATTTTATAAATGTGTGCTTATTAAAGCTATGGGTTTTTAAATAAGCATAGAAAAACCTTTAGAACTATCAAGGCGTAACTTTAAAATGAAACTGTTTATGACATCATGGTAGACCTAGGGGTTTATACTATTTTAAAAGATTTTCTGTGAAATGTATCAGAGTGAAAAGTCATTGTATAGTGGCACAACTATGACCCAGATGCTTAAGCTGGGACATGTTCAGATTCTTAAGTGCATTTGCATATAGACTAATTATTGTTTTCATTAAGGGTTATTTGAAAACATTGTTAAAATATAAACAGAACTATAATACCAAGATGGAAGTGAAGTGAAAATAACTTTTTGCTCCCTATGATTTTAAATTATAGAAGCCAAATTCCTGACACTGAATATTTCAGTTCAGTAGAACTTTCCCATTTCACTGTCCATGGAAGAGATCATTGCTTACTACTTGAAACAAATAAGTGGACAAAGCCCTGAATTTATTGCTAATTGAGAAGAGGAGAGCTAGATATATATAGTCCTCGAGGAGAGACTGCCCTCAGACACACAGGATTTGGGGAAGACAGGAACGGGCAGGATTTCAGAAACAGAAGGTAGAGATTGATCTTCAGTTAAAAAATGAGTAAGACTAAAAAAAAATAAAAATAAATAAAAAATAAAAATGAGTAAGACTGTTGTTGACTGGCTTTCAGAAGGCTGTGCACTGGAGCGAGGGTGCTGTTGATTGGCTTTCAAAGTATGATTACAGATGCAAAGTTGTCACTGATTAAGGAGTTTGGATTTAAAACCAGTTCAAGTTGTTGCTCCTTGCTATGGCCAGAAAACAATTCATCTTTTCTTAGGGGATTAGGAGCTTTTAATTTTGGGGATAAGAAGAAATTTTTAAAATGTGTTTTTCTCACTCATGGTTTTCCATAGTCCTAAAATAATCACTAGTAAGTTGAGAGAAAAAGGCATCAGAAAGAGGAAGTGAAGTAAAGCAATCTAAGGGTTCTATCTGGACAAGAATATTAAGTGTGGCTATTGACAAGTTCCACTGAACTAGGACCAACTGGATATAGGTCAAATAGGTCAAAAAGCCTACAAAGATTTTTTTTTAAATTAACTTAAATTAAATTAATTTTATTATTATTATGTTCAATTAGCCAGCATATAATACATCATTAGTTTTTGGTGTAGTGTTCAACAATTCATTAGTTGCGTAAAACACCCAGCTCTGGGCTGGAGATTACTGCATAGCCGTGTTTGCTCTGACTCTGCAAAGAGAAGCCTACTAAGTTTTTGAAGGAACTAGATCACCACAGAACCATGAACATGGACTTACATCAACCCTAGGTCTCCCTCAATGTCCACTTACTGGAGGTCCAAGGGAAAGAAATAGACCATGAAGAACATACTGGAGAGCAAGAGACAAAGAACCCTCTTCCAGAGAATGGACACAGGGTCTATTCAGAGAACTTTCAGTGGAACTTTGACAATGCCTGCCTTGCTGGATTTCATCACTGCTATGGAATAGTAATTGTCATGGTCCTTCCTCTCTTTCTTTTCCTGAATGGGAGATTTTAATTATGGTTTGCCAGTCCCTGTTCCATCACTGTATACTGGTTGAGGGCATGTAGTCCCCATAAAATTGATACCAAATGAGTCTATCTCTAAAAACTATTAGGGAAAATAATACTGTAAAAAATATGAATACATTCATAAGGAAGAAGAGGGATATAACAATACATTAAGGAAATAAATCAGCAAGGATTTATTGTTAAAACTAAATATTGATGTAAAAACTAATTAATATAGTTCTCAAACTAAAATCTTGTGATTTTCACATTATTTAGGTATGGACAAGTGGCAGTGGAAATTAAAAGGAAATTTGACAGAATAGTTTTTTGTTGCATTTACAGTTTTTCTCCAACAAGGCTGCAATTTGGGACTTTATACTGTGCAAGCATCTAGTCCCACGTGGACCAAAGAACACTAGTGTGTTTCAGACCAGACATTTGCAGGTGCTAGACTAGCTGTGCCACATTTCAGTCCTCTTTACAAAAGCAATCAGGGACAGAGAAGAACATTGATGGGATGGAGTGCTGGCCTCTTGGATTCACATCCTTTGACTACAGGCTTTGTGCTTCTTAAACACGTGGTCCCAAAACAGATCTATATTTATTAATTCCATGTGTTCTGATCACAGCTTTAGATTTTAGACAGGTAAAGATTGGTTTCATCCACTGCTGTGAACCAAATGTTTATAATCCACCCCCCCTAGTTCATATGGTGGAGTACTAATCCAACATGTGATGGGATTTGGAAGTGAGGCCTATGGCGGGGGTGGGGAGTGGGGCTAATTATGTTTTGATGTGGTTATGAAGGTGGAGTCCCACAATGGCATTAGTGTCCTCATAAGAAAAGAAAAAGATCAGACCTCTCTCTGTGTCTGCCTCTCTGTTTCTCTGTACCTCTGTCCATCTCTGTCTGTTTCTCTGTCTTTCCTATGTGAGTGTGAACCAAGAAAGCAGCCAGTCAGCCGTAAACCAGGAAGAGGGTTTTCAACAGAATCTGCACATGCTGGCATCCTGACCTTGGACTTCTAACCCCTGGTACTGTAAGGAATAAATTTTTGTTATTTAAGCCATCCATGACTTAAACTATAGAATTTGTTTCGACAGCCCAAGGTAACCAAACACCCACAGAAGGCTGGTGAATTTTATTTACAAACAAATTAAAATGAATGGAAATGTTTTTTTTTTATGGATTGGAGCAAAGAAACAACAATAAAATTTTTGCAAACCCAGAAGCAAAGAAGATTGAAAAGCCTGATGTCTGGAACACTTTTCTCTAGGAATCAATTTTGATCATAAAATGAATGAGGCACAGAGTGTCAAGACTTTTTTACTTCCATGGTGCCTGGTGGTGCACCTGATTCTTGGCTTCAGCTCAGGTTATGAGCTCAGGGTTGTAAGATGGAGCCCCAGGACCTGGTCTGGGCTCAGCATGGAGTCTGCTTGAGTTTCTTTCTCTCCCTCTTCTGCCCCCCCCCCCCAATGCCCAACTCCAGATAAATAAATAAATAAATAAATAAATGATTTTTAAAAAGACTTACACTTCCATCTTACTATCAGAAAGTTGCAAAGGAGCAGTAGAATGAAAGCACAATAAAGGAAGAAAAGCTTTATTAAGCTAGAAGAAGATTCCCTTAGGATGAGTGTTGAGATTTTAGGCCAATGAAGCAGATACGACAAAGAAAATGAGATCTGATAGTATGGGCTAGAATTCTGGAAAGGGAAAACATTCCCAGGTATAGCTACTTAAAAAAATAATAATGTGGGGAGAGAGAAGACAGATTTTAGTTACTCATATATCAGAAAGAATGAATCATTGGGGCACGTGGGTGGCTCAGTGGTTTAAATCTCTGCCTTTGGCTCGGGTCATGATCTCAGGGTCCTGGGATCAAGCCCTACATCAAGCTCTTTGCTCAGTGGGGATCCTGCTTCCCCCTCTCTCTCTGCCTGCCTCTCTGCCTATTTGTGATCTCTCTCTCTCTGTGTCAAATAAATAAATAAAATCTTAAAAAAAAAAAAAAAGAATTAATCAAGGCTCAAAGAATTCTACCAGAGGAAGACTGACAAGATCTCAGAGACCAGACCGAAAAGAACTCTCCTAGAGGAACCATAACCAGGAAGCTACTGATACAGATCCCTATAAGGTTAATGGTAGAATCAATAAGTGCAATTGGAAAACCAGCCCATGAAGATTAAGCATTATTTAGGGACCTTTGTGGTGACATGGTGAGGATAAGGGGGAAGCAATTATTGCTTATGCCTCCAAAGAAACATGGGCAATAAGAAACATAAAGGAAGGCACGGGGAAATAAAACACCATGAGGGAGGCCAGGCAGGGCAATGATTAACAGAGTGGGTCTAGGTTAGAAGTGGGTCTAGTGGGAGGATACTTCCTGAGTAGAATTACCCAACTTCTGCCATTAATGTAGCTTTCATTATTTAAGCCCTGGAAAATTACAAATTGGAGAAGGAATTCTACCTGTGGAGCACGTGGTGGAGGGTTAGGTCCTGATAGGTGAGACCTCAAAAGCATCAAAAGTTCTTCCACTGAGGAATGTGGGGAAGGGAATTCTCTAGCTGATATATTTTTTGTGGAAAAAATGTCCCCGAGAGTCTTATTTTACTGTTCCTACAATTCGATACAGAGGTCAGTAAAACAACCATGATCCAGGTCTTAAAAGGTTTATTTGCCATAAATATATCATTCATTCCTTCATTTAGGCTTAGATCTTGAGAAAGCTCTTCAGTATCACATTACAGTTTCAGAATTATAGGGTGAAAAGGGGGAATCCAGTTACAACTTGGAAGCATTTGAGTTCACTGGGTAGAGAGGATTAACATCTCAGGATGTTTCAGGTTGAGCAACTTCTGGAGTCCTAAAGGAACTTCATCCCTGCTCAGCTCTAGTTGTTGAGGGAAGCCCAGTTCTACCCAGGCATTGGAATGGCAGTGATCAATGGGAGAGGGGGCTCATTGGTTTTCAGATTTAGTGATTATGAGCTTACATTTCACTGCATTTTAGCTTAAAGCAAGGACATTTTTTACTTTAATTATTCCCTGAAGATGTGATAACAAAATAAGCTTTATACTCAAATTGGAGGCATCTCCACATTGATTGACTATGTAAAACCACAGAATCCATTCTTGTTTTATGCATTGACTATGGTGAGCTATATGGAACTACATATCTCAACATAGTTTGAAATAGGGAATAAAGGTAGAGTGTGCTCCCCAGGATAGAACCAGGTTTGGAGTTAGTTTGATTAGCACAAATTTTGACCCATGTTAGCTCTCTCTGGTAACAAAATCCTAACTGCACACTGTAAAATGAGGTCCATAAACAAAAGAGGTTAGGGCTTCATGAGGACAGGAAGGGGGACTATCACTACAAAGTGTGTGAGTGTGTGTGTGTGTGCATGGGTCCATGCATGTGTGTGTGTGTTGTGTGTGTATGTGTGTGTGGTGGAGTGATGGCTAGTCATACCTCTTGTTTATTTTAGATTTAATGGTTAAGAAAGGAAGGTGCTGGAGACTGTTAAGAAGGAACCACCTTTTTCTCTGCATCCATAAAACACTTCTCTTAGCGTAGCACTTTGGGCAGCTTGCCTATCTCTTATTTGCTCCTGAAGGAGCTTGAGTGATCTGATTGGTGGATGACATCCATGGTCAGTATTTGTCAACTGAATGGAACCGATCCACTAACAGCAGTGGGCCCCAAATCAATTTGAGGCAGGAATTCTACTTTAGATTTTGATGTTTCCGTAGGCAGTCCTGCCCAAGGTCTTGAGCTGAAATGGAGGAGCAAGTCCCTTTCATCAAGCAATCTAGAGTCATGTTATCCAATTGGCCCTATCTGGAATAAAGCTGATATTTTCATCTCCATCTGGGTCTGATTTCTTAAATGTCTCTGAATGTGAGAGGGGAAGAAAAGGATATTATTTACTGCTTCTCTGAACATCAGCCTTCCTTCCTGTGAACCCTGTGTTACTGCCTTAACTTGGGATGACTGACACCCAAACTGCCTTCCTTTATGCAAGCAAATGCCTAACTTACAACTTTAGCTTAACCCTAAGTTACATTTTCCATAAAGTGAGGCACACCCAGGTCAGAACTTTAGGTCCTTCACAATGGATCATGGGCATAGGAAACCATCTTCCCTGAACTTGTTGTCTCTCTAACAGGACTATATGGATTCTTAAATGAGACCTATTTTAAAAAGCAGCTAGTAGCAGGCCCAGTACACTAGATGTTCAACAATAGATTATTCTTTTTAGTATTTATGATAACTTCTTAAGCAAAGCAAATTTTTGAGATAATGTGTCACAGTTTCTAGGACATCATACTTGGTAAATATTAATTTCTTTCAGGTCAGTCTTTGCCCCTGAAGACTGAGTAATAGAATCCAAACTAAAGAGGCTCTTCTTTATTTGTTAAATAAAAAAGTACAGTATAAAAATCTCATAAAGGAACATCTGTCAAGTGAAAGTCATATGGTCTTTACTAGGGAAAGTTCTAGTTTGTGCTGCATTATTTATGGTACAGGTTTAAGGTCATGTTGGGTGGCCCAGCAGTTCTTCCTGTGCATTAGGAATGTTGGGCACTGCATACTCTTAAATCCAAAAGCAATAGCTCCTTCCCTTATGAGCCAGCTCAAGATGGAGTTACAGTTGGTTGGACAAAAAGTTGAGGAGGACCATAAACCAAAGCCGGGTTTTGCTTCTTCTAGTTTGCATGTTTTCTGTGGTTTATAGTGTGATTGGTAACGAGGAAAGCTCCATATAACTAGCTCATTGCATCTGGGTTAAGATGTATGCAAAATTATAAACACTGGCAATAGCCTCAGCTCAGGAGAGGCACCATGTTTATTCAAGAACATGGCACGATAGTAATCCAACTTCTGGCATATAATTTATTTTTTAAGGCCAAAAATCAAATGACCCACGTTAGAAGTCTTTTATTGAAGCCTCAGGCATGTAGTTCTTATTTGATTTTTAGAAGAAATCAAGGAGACATGTAGGTGAGGAAAGGGGAGAAAGGGTAGAGAGGGTTAAAAAAAAAAAAAAGAAAAAACCTCTTGTTAACATGAAATCAATTGTAGAGATTTTTTTCAATCTTTGTAAGAGTGATATTACGGGCCTGACTGATAGTCTCTCCCTAAAGAAAACACTATACCACTTCTCAGAGTAATTCTTAATATGCATCTAAAGTTTCATTGTTAAAGAGTCAAATTTTCCAAATCAGAGAAAAGTATTACTTCATGGTTCCCAAGTTTCCAATCACTTACCATATGAAACATTGAAGTTTAAGAGTCAAATGCTCCAAGTGAAAAGCATCTGTTTGATGTCGGCAAGGTCTCCGACAAATTCAGTGTTAAAAGACTCTTTGTGCTGTTCTTTGAAAATATATCACTTTATAATAAATCTCTGGGCTCTGACACACTCAGTGATGAGGTTTGTTTTATAGACTCATGCAAGAGGATCTGTTCGCTGCCCCTGGCTCTCCATGAGATGAGAGTGGCAGATTTGAAATCTAAATGAACAGACGGCTTCACGTTTAGGTGCTGACCTAGGTATCTATTGTCTTTACCTTCAGAGCACACATTTTCACAAGAGTGAAAGACCCTGGCCTTTCCAGTTTCATGTTTCTTCTCCATTTCTAGAAAAAAAAAAAGACACCAAATTTTAAAAGATGCAAGGAATTCAAACGGCTGAAATGTTAACAAGGTAAGTTAACGAGGCCACGTCATTATGGCACGTGGATTTGGACATTATTCCCGGGATTATTTCAGCCAGTGTGGGGGCTGGTTGATTTTGCACGGAGAAGGAATTCAATGTGAAATAATCAATTTTGTGGTTGCTTCGGGGCATGAAGGCCACAGTAAAAATGGGTATTTTACTCAACATTGAAGAGTATTGTGATTGTGAATTAAATAAATTAAAGTAACATACTTCTTTTTTTTTTTAATGTTTTATTTACCTATTTGAGAGAGAGAGAGAGAGGAAATGCATGCACATGAATGGGAGGAGAAGCAGGAGGAGAGAAAGAATCCCAAGCAGATTTCCCACTCAGTGTGAGCCTGATGCAAGGCTTGATCCCACAAACACTGAGATCATGACCTGACCAGAAGTCAAGACTTGGACTGAGTAACCAACTGAGCCACCCAGGTGTGCCAAAAGGAACACACTTCTTTAGGAAAACTACTACGTGATCGTTCTAGAACCTTTAGATAACACAGAGAAGCACAAAGGAAGTGAATCCCTCACTAGAAATAACCACGTTGGCATATATTGATTTCTCTTACACACACACACACACACACATTTATATGGGTGACTTTAAAAACAATAACATAGACTCCTTCACATATGGTTCAAGGTAGTAGTTTTGTCAGATATTGTCAGGAACATCTTTCAGTTTCCCAGTGGGTGGTATGTGTGTATTTACACACAGATGTTGATTTTAATGGTTGAATAATATTCCATTATATGGATAGTCACAATGAAACCATCACTCAGGCAAAATAAGTAGATGATCACCAATAACTTATGTATACCATCAGTTTTCTTACAATTTTATTCCCTTTCTCTTCCACCAAAATAAACCACTAGCATGAGGTTTCTGAGTTTATATCTATCTCATTTTCTTGTGTTAAAAAAAAAACAAAACTACACACACTCACACACACACACACACACACACACACACACACACTGTGAGTAGGTTCAACATGTGGCTTATTTCTTCTGGTATCTGGCCTTTATAAAAATGGGATCATCTTACTTGTGGTCTTTCTTGTAACACCTAACATTACGAATGTTTTTAAGATTCGTCCATATTATTGAGCGAAATTCATTCCTATGTAATATATTCCATGTGTTAAAAATACCACTATTTATATGCATTCTGCTGTTGATAGACATTTGAGTTAAGGGATTTGTGTGTGTGTGTGTGTGTGTGTTGCTCTTATGAACACTAGCGACATGAATACTCTTGTGCATGTCTCCTGATACATACTCAAAAATTTCTATCATGATCCAAAAACTACCAGATCATAAATTATGCTAACATTTGGCTATCCAATAAAATGTCAATTTTTTTCCTGAAGTGATTTGTACCCATTTCTATTCCCATCCAAAGTACAAACAAGTGCATGAAAGGTGTGGTTGCTGCATATTCTTTTTTTTAAATTATTATTAGAAGGTAACTTTATTCCACTTATTTCTTCCCATAGGAATAAGTTTCAAAAGTTGCCCACAAAAAATTCCCCACATACTGTCCCTAAAACAAATTTCTATCCATTATTGAGAAAGTGTACCAATACTATGTAAACCCTTGCTCTTTTATTTTATTTTATTTTTTTATAAACATATAATATATTTTTATCCCCAGGGGTACAGGTTTGTGAATCGCCAGGTTTACACACTTCACAGCACTCAGCATAGCACATACCCTCCCCAATGTCCATAACCTCATCTCCCTCTTCCTCCCTCCTCCCCCCAGCAACCCCCAGTTTGTTTTGTGAGATTAAGAGTCACTTACGGTTTGTCTCCCTCCTGATCCCATCTTGTTTCATTTATTCTTTTCCTACTCCCCAAACTCCCCATGTTGCCTCTCCACTTCCTCATATCAGGGAGATCATATGATAGTTGTCTTTCTCCGACTGACTTATTTCACTAAGCATGATACCCTCTAGTTCCATCCACATTGCACAAATGGCAAGATTTCGTTTCTTTTGATGGCTGCATAGTATTCCATTGTGTATATATACCACATCTTCTTTATCCATTCATCTGTTGATGGGCATGCAGGTTCTTTCCATGGTTTGGTTGCTGCATATTCTTACCCACACTGGATTTTTTGTTTTTTGTTTTTTGGCTTTTTTTCATTTTAGCTATTCTTATGGGGGTCTAGTGGTAGGATGTCCAGCTTTAACTAGTATTTCTCTCATGACCAGTGAAGCTGAGCCCCTATTCATATGCTTATTAGACATTTGGATATTTCCTTTTGTAAAACGTCTGCTCATATCTTTTACCCATTTTCTACTGGCTTCATACTCTGTTTCTTTAACTATAGGAATGTAATTACACATTCTGGGTTTGCTGTTGAATGAATTGGTAGCCAGTATTTTTCTCTCATCCTCTGATTTACCATCCCATTCATTTTATGATATCTTTTGATGAACAAAAGCTCTTAATTTAAATTTAGTCCAATCTGTTACATGTTCCTGTTCTGGATAGCATGTTTTGTGTAGCACCAATTGTGCTTAAGAAATAGATTTCCCTGCTCACAAAGATATCTTCCTATGTTCACTTCTGAAAGTTTACCTGTATCACCCTTTATAGTTAGATCTACATTTTATCTAAAACTGATTTTTGTGTATGGTGCAGGATTCAAGATTCACATTTTTTCTGTATAAATATTTGATTTACATAGCATCAATGAGTGAAATAACTAGGCTTTCGTAGCAATCCCCTACTACCCTTGTCATAATCTGGTGACCATATGTATGTGAGTCTGTTTCCTTCTCTTCTATTGGTCTATTCTCACATCAGTGACTCAAAATACTAATGTTATTTTATAATAGAGCTTGAGGTCTGGTGGTAGTAGTTGTCTTTCAACTTTGTATTTATTCTTATCATGAGACTTGACTATTGCAGGCCCTTTGAATTTCCTTATAAGTTTTAGAATCACCATGTCAGTATCCACAAAAGAAGCTGACATTCTGACTGGAATTGTATTTGAAGTTATAGTTCAGTTTGGGGAGAATAGATATCATTACAATGACTTTTGGTTTCAATGAACACTGTATATGTTCTTCCAATTATTTAAGGTTAGTTTATCTTGATAATGCTTTGGATTTGTTTAATTTTTTATTTTTAATGTAGAGGTCATGTATATTTTTGTTATATTTATTAAGAGATGTATGCTGGGGGGCACGTGGGTGGCTCAGTGGGTTAAGCCTCTGCCTTCAGCTTAGGTCATGATCCCAGGGTCCTGGGATCGAGCCCCACATCTGCCTCTCTGCTCAGCGGGGAGCCTATTTCCTCTCTTTCTCTCTGCCTGCCTCTCTGCCTACTTGTGACCTCTGTGTCAAATAAATAAAATAAAATAAAATAAAATAAAATAAAAAAGATGTATGCTGGTTCTTTATGTAAACATAGTTTTTAAGTTTAATTTTGTATTTGTTGCTATATATATATATATATATATATATAGCATTTTATATAGTATTATAGAATATTATAGTATTATAGAAATATATATAGTATTATAGAAATATAATTTTTTATTGATCTGTTATAAAGCAAACTTGCAAATCTCACTCATTAATTCTAATAATTTGGTGGTACATCATTTGAATTCTCTTGTTTAAAATAATTTTGTCTCCAAAAATTGCAATTTTATTCCTTCTTCTTTAATTCTTATGCCTTTCATTTCTTTTCTTGCCTATTGCCCCAAGGAAGAATGCTAGTTCAATGTCAAGTAGAATTGACAAGAGTAGATAACTTGTCTCTATTCCCAATATCAAGGGGGAAGTTTTTCAATAAATAACAAGTAAATATGATATAGATATTTTATAGATACCCTTCATCAAATTAAAGATCCTTAGAATTTATTCCTAGATTCTAAGAGTGCTTATCATTAATGGATGTTAAATATTATTTTTCTATCTATAAAGGTGATAAAAATGAAAGAAAATCCACATGATTTCCCTTCCCTTTTCTTTCTTTATTTTTTTTTCATGCCTTCCCTCTTCTCTTAATGTGACAAATAACATTGAGTTTTAAACTGAAACCCATTTGGTCATGATGTGCTATTCTCTTTATGTATTGCTAGATTTGGTTTGCTAATATTTTATTTCATATATTTTCACCCATTTTCATATGATAAATGTGCCTGTAATTTTATTTTTTGTGATGCTGTTATCAGGTTTTTCTATCAAAGTTTAATTGCATCATAAAATGAGTTAGGAAATGTTCCCTTTTTTCTATTCTCTAGAAAAGTTTTTATAATATTGGCTTTATTACTTCCTTAAATGTTTGAGAGAATTCACAAGTGAAACCATGTGGGCTTAGAGTTTTCTTTGTGGAGAGGTTATTTAATAACTGATCCAAATCGCTAATAGGTAAAGAACAATTTTGATTTCCTATTTATTCTTGTGTTTGTGTTGATAGGTGTATTTATCAAGAAATACAGGTTTCTCTATCTGTGTACTTTTATCTAAAATTTCAGATTTATTGGTATTATAATTATTTATAATTTTTGTATAATATTTGTATTATATTTGTATAATTTTGTATAATATAATATAATATAATTATTTACAATTATATATATACAAATAAATATAATTATTTACAATGTTTGTGTTGATAGGTGTATTTAGCAAGAAATACAGGTTTTTCTATCTGTGTACTTTTATCTAAAATTTCAGATTTATTGGTATTATAATTATTTATAATTTTCTCTTATGATATTTTTAATATCTATACAAAATGTGGTAATGGCCACTTATCAGACAGCTAATTTGAATTACCCCACTTCAGTAATCGGTCTTATTAGTCTTGCTAATTTCCCTTTAAAAAAAACTATATTGGTTTGACTTTGTTGATCCTTCTGACATGTTTGTTTTCCTAGTTTACTAATTGTTGCCTAACCTTTATTATTTTTCAGCCCCTGCTTTTTTAATTTAATTTTCTGTAATTTTTTGATTGTTCCTTTCAGCTTTCTTTCCAATATATGTATTTAAGACTATATGCTTCTCTCTACCTATGGTTTTAGTTAGATTCTATAAGTTGTCATGTTTTAATTACCATTTAATTTAAATGGTTTTTCAACTTCCATCACGGTTATTCTTTTTAAACCCCATTTGGTCATGATGTATTTTTATTCCTTTAATGTATTACTATATTTGGTTCACTGCTATTTTATGTAGAATTTTTTTCATCTATTTCATAAGATAAATTTGCCTGTCATTTTCCTTTTTGTAATGTTCTTATCAGGTTTTTCTATCAAAGTTTAATTGCATCATAAAATGAGTTAGGAAGAGTTCAAGTTAGTCAATGGGTAACAGTTTCTTTTTGGGGAGGGGAGTGTAGTGGATAGTCTGAAAATGTCCTTATTTTGCCTTTATCTTTAAGACCATATATATTTGCATAGGGGAAGGGTAGGAAAACTAAAATGAGATAAAAACTGGAAGACAAACCATAAACAACTCTTAACTATAGAGAACAAACTGAGGGTCGTTGGAGGGGAGGTGGGTAGGGTAGGGGGGATGGGCTAAATGGTTGATGGGGATTAAGGAGGGCACTTGTGATGAGCACTGGGTGTGGATGTGATGAAACACTGAATTCTGCACTAGAAACCAATACTACACTATATGTTAAATACCTCGAATTTAAATTGAATAGAAGACTCTATATCTGCATAATGAATTCTACATTGGCATGTATGTCAGCACTTTGAAGATGTCATTCCACTGTCAGTTATTTCTGATGAGAATTCAGTCTTCATTCTTACCTTTGCTTCTTTACAAATGACATGTACTTTCTCCATTTACCTCTAAGATTTTTCTCTTTGTATCTGATTCTTATTAGTTTTAAATATGATGTGCCTGGTTATGAATTTCTCTTATTTTACTTGGTTTTCACAGTAATTCTTGAAGTTTGATTGATGTTCTTCTTAACTCTTACCTATTTTAGTATTATTTCTGTACCATTTTCTTATTTTTTCTTCTGGAACTGAAGTTCTACACAGATTAATCCTTTTCACTGTGAATATGAATATATATATATATATATTTTTCCCACCCTTTTTTCTGTGCTTGTTATTTTTTTATTTTTCCATCTCTGCTTCACTGTGGATATTTTCAACTATCTTCCAGTTTGCAAGCCTTCTTCAGCTTCATGCTGTCTGATATTAAACCCATTTATTAAGTTCTTCATTTGGGTTCTAGAGCTTTTACTTTTGGAGTTTAAATTTGCTTGATAGATAGATAGATTCCAATGTTCTTTTTTTTTTTTCTTTTCAGCATAACAGAATTCATTGTTTTTGCACCACACCCAATGCTCCATGCAATCCAGTTTTCCTTTTTTAAAGGTTTTTAAATTTATTTTTGAGACAGTACCTGTGTGAGCCTCAGGCCAACTCCCTACAGAGTACCGAGCCCTACTCCTAGTTCCAGGTTCCATCTGATGACCCTGAGATCATGACCTGAGCTGAAATCAAGAGCTAACCTCTTAACTGACCGAGCCACCCAGATGCCCCTATAGATTTCAATTTTCTCCTAGTATACTTGACCTTGTAATTATAACTATTTCGATATCCACATTTGAAAACCAATTTTTCAATCTCCCTGAGTTGCACCTATTTCTTTATTTTTAAGATTTAAAAAATTTTTTAATTGTGTTTACACTCAATAGGAGGCTCCAACTCATGCCCCAATATTGCACACTCTACCAGCCGAGCCAGCCAGATGCCCCAGCATTTTATTAAATTGTCTATTTTTTCTTTTCATTTTCTTAAAAAAGATTTATTTATTTATTTAGTTAGTTAGTTAGTTAGTTTAGAGAGAGAGAGAAACAGGGAGTATGAGAGAGAGTGAGCACAAGCAGGGGTGAAAGGCAGAGGGAGATGGAGAAGTAGGCTTTCTTCTCAGCAGGGAGCCCAGTGTAGGACTCAATCCCAGGACCCTGAGATCATGGCCTGAGCTGAAGGCAGATGCTTAAATGACTGAACTACCCAGATGCCCCTTTTCTCTTGATTTTTGTTTGGTCTTGTCCCTTGGAATGCCTGATATTTCATATGAAAACATGAAAAATAATTTGATGCTTTGGATGATGTTATCTTCCTCCAGAGGGTTAACTCTATTTTATTAGGCAGTGAGCCTAGGAAAGATTATCATAATCCAATCAGACATTAAGTAGATTTAATTAGTTTTCAGCCTTTGTGAGATTTTGTCTATTTATAGTTGATTGCTAATACAAGAGTGAATCCATTCAAGGATCTAAGTGAAAATTTATATATTTAACCGAGCCTGCCCTCTTGGTTTTCCAACTAAAATTTTTATTTCCTAACCCAGAAAGACTGAAAGATTTGTTACCCTTAGTGGCTTCTCCACTTATGGCTTGCAAATTAGCAAACTTCTTGAGGAAAAAAGTGGAGATGAATGTTGCACTCGCACCCTCTTCTTGCCTCCTGTCTTGTTTTTGCCCTCTATGTCATCTTTTGTTCCCTCAAGTTCATGCTGCCTTGCTAGTTCTCTAGTATTTTAGAACCGGTGTTTAAATTTGTCCAGTGTTTTTTAGCTCTTCTCGGTTGGTTGTGTTGCCATAAACTAATCTGAAGCTATTGCTGAATTTTTAAATTTGAGGGAATTAGTGAGATGCTTCCAAGTAAATAGCAAAAATATAAAAAGAATAATATCATGAGGTAAAATAGGCAGGATCTGAAGAATAGACCAAGGAAGCTAACATGAGAATACATTCCAGAGTAAGAAATAAAACCCATGAAAGAGGGAAAATAATTTGCCATGACAAATTTATGAAGCATAAAATGATTTTTTTTCCTCTATTAAAGAGTTGACTCTAAAGCTCAAACAGGCTCCAGGTTCCAGGATGATAGGACACAAGGCACATCTTGTCATAACCTGAACAAACTTTCTGAACTCATAGGCTAATAAAGAAAAAATCTTCCAAGCAAAAAGAACTTACCAGCCATCAGGGAATGCAAATTAAAACCACAAATAGATGTCACTTCACACTCATGAGGATGTTTATAACAAAAACACAGATAATAGCAAGTGTTGGAGGAGATGTAGAAAAATTAGAACCTTCATATACTGTTGGTGGGAATGTAAAATAGTGCATGCAGCTGCTTTGAAAAATAGTTTCGCAGTTCCTCAAATATTAAACAGAGTTAATTACTAGCCCAGCAATTCTGCTCCTAGGTGTATACTAAAGAAAAATGAAAACTCTTGTCCATGTAACAACTCATATGTGAATGTTTACATATTTCAATGTTTAAGTGGAAACATTTTTGCATATCAGCTACTTTGTCTCCTTTAAAAAAAATGTGTTTATTTATTTATTTGGGAGAGAGAAAGAGAGAGAAACTGACTGTGGTGGGGAGGGGCAGAGAGGGAGTGAGGGAGAAACTCTAGAAACTCTAGAAAGACTCCCTACTCAGTGTGCAGCCCAACATGGGGCTCAGTCTTACAACCCTGAGATCACAAACCGAGCTGAAACCAGGAGTCAGATGTTTAAGCAAAAGAGCCACCCAGGCACCCCATAGCTACTTTGTTTCATTGACTTGTCTCCCGCATTTTTCTTTTCTTTTAAACACTGCTATCCATGTCCTCAGAATCAGAATCTTTCAGGAGGCAATCTATATCCAGGCTGTGTCACACATTATTGACAAAAGGGTCTGCTCTGTTCTAACAGCTGAATATTAATGATTGGTGATGGTGTCAGAGAAAGAAAGATAAATTGGTGTTCACCTCACAAGTTGGGAGGATAGAGATTTAGATACAACATTTTTTTTTTTTTTTTTTAACGCCTTGGGCACATCTGTCAGAATTTCCAATTAATTGAAAATACATTTCTTTCCTATAAAGTTTCTGTAAAAAGACAGAAAAAGCTTTATGTTAGTTAGGCCTTTTTTATTTAACATAGACTTAGAATGCAGAGAGAAACATTAAGTATCAACTTGAGGAAAATAACGTCATGGACCCCCCAAAGTCGAAATTACCCTCACCTGATGACTTTACAGCTTTGGTTCCTGGCTGGTCCCATTATCTTGGAGTCTGTCTCTGTTTGACAGGTGGATATGAACATGTGATTGGGCTGGATGGTGGGCAGTCGAGTAGTGTGGGTGGGATTCTGGACTAAGCTGGCCTTTTAGATGTTCTTCTCTCCTTTTTGGTTTTTAAAAGGTCAGTGTGTGAACCACTTCAATGTCCCCCACTGTTTTCCTTTGCATTTTACAATGCCTGTGTGAGCTCCAGCAGGGAGCACGTTTATTGTGCATGCCACTCAATTTAGATTCTACTAGAGCAAATAATTGTAACAACTCGGAGGAAAAAACTGGAAAATAAGTCCCTGATGTAAAACTGGTCACAGGGCCAAAACGGTAGTGCCAATTATGATTTCAGTGCCTTACACACATTACATTGCCAACAGTCTTTTAAGAAATATATAATTTATTGTTGGTTTGGGCGGGCATGTTAATATTTGTTCTCAAGCAACCAATTGTCTTTGCATTAAAAGTTAATATTGAAGATTTCAATTCACTTTTGTTAATGTTACTTCTGTTTAGTTCTTCTTTTGTTGTTGTTCTTGAATGAAGAACATCAATGACAATAAGTTGGCCAAAAAAGAGGGTACCCAGAGGGCTGACTCAGCATGCATGTGGACCTGGGGCACATATACCTTTTCTTATAATTTTCTAAATAATGTTCCTTGCCTTGATTACATGTATTAAAAGCTGCAAGCCAATCACTGAAACAATAAAATAAAGCTTATTACATTCTCCTTTTGTTGAAGTCAGGGATCCAGGTCTTATGAAAGTCCTAAAATAAAGGATATGATACCTGTTCCTATATGAAAGGGTTTCCACAGAGATGAATCATAAGGAAATGAACTATAAGTCATGATACAATAGATACTTAATAGTCAACTATATAAAGACAAAAAATTTGCAAAGATCTGCCTCATTGTTAAACATATGGCATGTGCCAGTATCAGAATAAAACTGAAAGGATGTGAAAGATAAATAATTCTGTGAAAATGTCCCAGTGATCAGCTATGTCAGAGAAGGATCAAAGTAAACTTATGGATGAATTAGTTAATACTGGAAAAGACCACTCCAATTATTCTTTGAAAATAAACTTCAAAGTTGCAGGAAAACTACTTTTTGGATGAGCATTCATAAACCCTGGCATTTCTTTCTTCAACAGTACATGAATTCTCTTTTCGTGTTTCCCAGACCCTAAGAGGAATCTTCTGGAAGGACACAATCAGAGTCCAGAGAACATAGGACCATTTCAAAGACAACCACTCATTAATACCCCTGGCAACATACCACTTACGTATTTATATCGAAATGTACCCATCACATTAACTTGGGACATTTCCAAAGAGCTAATGACATGGAAGTTCTGGCCAAAGTCAATAACAACAACAAAATAACCTGCCAGCCTTTGCCAACCCTTATCTACTTCAAGTACAGAGATTAAATAGCTCAAGTCTGGATGGAGCCCCAGTAAGTGCAGCCTCTGCCAAACCAAGAAAACTGAAATGTGGACAGGATATGCCTCTGTTTATCTGCGAGATGTAGGCATGCCTGGGGAACTGACTATCCCTTAAATAAATGCCTCCTCTGCCTTAGTCTTGTGCTACCTCCTTTACTTATGGGCTGTCATTTAGAGACTATCCCTTTGAGGACCTCAGATTTATTCAGTCATTCAATCATTGATTCACTAAATATTTGTTCCTATTTCACAGATGAGGAAAGTCTCTTCAGGAATAAATGTCAACAAGTAATTTACTCAAGGTCACCCAGTCAGCTAGTAAACTGCAGAGAAGAGATTGAGGCGAGATGGCTAGGACTCCAAAGTCATGTTCTTTCCTCCATTCGGGAGCCCTGCGACAGGGGCTCCATCCTAATCATCTCGGGCTCTCACATGTATTTCTGAACCTGATTCTGGTTTATCGGAACAAAGTTTTCTGTGGTGGGGCCCAGAAATCTATTTTAACAAGAGTTTCTTGTGATTTTGATATGTAGCCAGGTTTAGGAACAACTAAAACACAAAGTACTAGTTTTCTAACTCTTAAGCCAGTTCCTGATCCAAAACACTTACTCAGTAACTAATAATTTGGGGCTCCTGGGTGGCTCAGTCAGTTAAACATTTGTATTTGGCCCAGATCATGATCTCAGGGTCCTGGGGATCAAGCCCCACGTTCCGCTCCCCGTTCAGCCTGGAGTCTGCTGCAGCCCTCCCTCTGTTCCTCCCCCTGCTTATGCACTTTCTGTCTCCAATGAATAAATAAAATCTTAAAAAAAAAAACCCTAATAATTTATTTGAAAAATATTTATTAAGCCCTCACAATGTCCCTGTCATTGTTATAGGCACAGCGGTGAGCAAAAATTCCTGCCCTCTTTCGAGCTTCGGGACAGAAGGTGGGACAGAAGAGACAGAAAAAAACATGAAAGACAAGCAAGTTATCCGTTACGGTAGGAAAGGGTTAAGGGTTAAGAAAAAAAATAGAGATGTGTAAGGGGATCCATGAGGGTAGATATTAAACAGGTGGTCACTGTTGCCTTCCCTGCAAAAGCAACATGTGAAGGGAGTGGGGAATGTGCATCTCTGGGAAGAGTAACCAGGCAGATGGAACAGCTAGCACAGAGGCCCTAAAGCAAGCATGTGCTTCATGAACCCAAGAAATATCAAAGGGCCAATGTGGGTGGAGGAAGAGAACAGACAATGTTGATAGGAAAGGTAAGGAAAGAAGAACAAGGTGAGCCCATTTGGGGTCTTATGGCCTATTGCAAGTACTCTTACTTTTGCTCCAAATGAAATGAGAAACTATCGTTAGGCTTTGGTTTGAAAAGTTATGATGAGCTGATATATGAAATACAAAGAAGGCCAGATGATTTTGAAAGAGTTCTAATCCAGACTTCTACAAAAAGGCAGGTGTTTTTCTAGATTATTCCAGGGAAATGGTATCTCACATGAGAGGGGGCTTAATTATCCTTTAGTCACCCATTTACTTCATTCAACTATTCATTAACCAAATATTTATTAAATCCATAACCTACTCTCTGTTACATGCAATGCTAAGTGCAGAGGGTTTTATAAGATTTATGACTTAGCCCCTAAAGTGTTCAGCAGCAGTATATATGGTCCAGGTTCCCTGTGAAGTAATTGTTTATCCCCAATCTAATTACTTCCATTGTAATTAAGCCCCTTTCCTTTGGCTGATTGTCAATAGGTGATGTAGTCCATCCATGTGGTCACCAGGTTTATGTCTGTGACAAGCTATGGCTGGCAGTCTCTTCTCAAGGTTTATTGGGGGGGGAAAGGTGTTGGATGCATAGGTTAATCTGAACAGGAATATTGGAAATTATTGGCAGAGAAGAAGGAGTGCCAGAATGGCGGGTACTAGAAAGTGGGAAAGTTCTCTTGTGTCCTGGGGTTGAGGGCAGAGAAAAGGGAAAAGGTGCTGCTTACTGCTTTTTGGGGAATAAGAGAGAAGTATGAGTCAAACTAGTTGCTTTTACTTATATATTTTGAGCTTATTTTATTGCCATTGAATAGGGAAATGCTTCAGAGCAATAGCAAAACATGGAATGGAGCTGGGCCAAGAAAAAAAAAAACTTAACACAGTGACTAATTCTTTTAAGATGATTCAATTTGCAGACTTTACAGGTAGTGGAAATAGTGTAGTAATGCACAACATAACAGAATAACAGTCACCTCAGTTTTCTTACTCCAAGGATAAATAGTCAAGGACCTAAACCGTGATTAATATCTTGATTATGCTTTAATACAAGGACATTTTAGTGGCCACATTTAAAGGATTTTTCTTTGTGCTTTACCTTGAGGACAATAAATCTATGCTAACTTTATGGCATAATGATTTTGTTTCATAAATATATCAGGTTAAGAAATGATTAGACCACATCCAACCTTCTCCATCCAATTTTTTATTCCTAAAGATTTAAACTGATAATCTGAATTTTTACTTTCTGGCAGGGCATCTTGATTATAAATATATAATAAATCATGATTGTAAACACATCATGCTATGAAGAAACAGAAAATCTCTCTGATACAGAAGACATCATTTTCTAAATCTGTTTTCACCATTTTAATTTCAAGAGTAAAGAAAAATACAGATGCAAGTAGAAATCATAAAGGCACCTATTATCTCCCCGAAGTGGCAAAAGTATACACAATGTTTTAAATTACTTGCATGAGATATAATGCTAGGTTGATAGTTCAAGTCTGATAGAGCATAAATCTCAAGCTTAGATATTACTGATGGAAAATGGGACATAAGGCTAAATTCAGACCTCTCCCAAGTGACTAGAGGAGTCCAGGTGGAAGGGGAGAAGTGCAAAATGAAAGCTTATGCTTCACTCTGCTGGAGAAGCTGAGTGATACTGTGATCAAGGAAAACAAAAAAGAAAAGAAAAGCTTACCCTGTCTTGCATATACCTGAAGCAGTCTGTTTCACTTATTCACTTATTCACTTAAATCTTTTAAACATTTTATAAAGATTCTGTTGCCTTTTCAAAAAATGGTGGGACTAGGGGAGTTTTGTCGTACAGGCTAACCTGTCCTAATCCTCACAACATGAATGGAATTAAATGTATATTCACTAGTTCATGTTTGTTAAAGTGTTTCTCTTCTAAAGACATTTTTCTTTAGGCATTTTCTATATTCCTGACTAGGAATATAGAAATATATGGAGTGGAATTTCACTTCATTAGAGCGAAAACTTGTATCTTTTTCTTTTGGACTTTCTGGTGGTGCACTGAGAAGAATTTGAAAAATATTATCAGTTAAAAGACCATAAAGGTAATTTAGGAATATGAAATTGGTGAGCTAATGTTTGTGTTTAATATTTTGTAAAACTGTAATGCTAATCTATTTCCTTGCTAGACTCTTATTAAGATCATACTGTCTGGATAGCTGACTCTTTCTCCCAGTGCAGTACAGGTGACCACCTGCCCAGTGCCATAGGTAAACCTTTAAAATCCCTTGAAAAGAACATGATTCTAGGATAAGAATGATGTAGCACTTCACAGATAGGGGAATGAGGAGATCAGCAAATTCTGTCTTGTTAAAACAACTTTAAAGCTAGACAAATCTAACAAAAATGGTCATCCTAGGGAACTGGAGAGATACCAAAGCAGTTTCTGAAAACAGCAGCTTTGCTGTTGAAGGGGACCAGCTTTATCTGGACTGAAAAGCAGGAGAACCACACCCAGAAGCAAGGGAGAAAAGCCTCAGCCCTCCTAGCTTGAGGCTGCAGCTTCTGGTGGGATGTAGTGGAATACCAGAGGGCTAGACAGGGAGATTCTGGAAATGAGATAGGCATTGAGGGCCTTGATAAGCATTCCATGCATCCTTGACTGTCTGGAAGCCTGTACTCATGAGGCGGAGACCTCAGAGGGCCCAGCAAAAAATAAGAATGAAAACAGACTTGAAAAGTGCCCAGACCTGGAATGTACTCCCCAAACCAAACACAGATCCACTAGTAGAGAGTGGGAGCTGATAGACATGAGGTGTTTGAGTATACTGTGTGCCGATCATCGATAGATCACTAAACTGTGCAGACACGGGGGTTACCTCTGGGAAGGCAAGCTGAAAAAGGAAAATAAGATTTTTTTTTCAAACTCTGAGCAGAGACATCAGTAGCCATACACTACAGGGGTGATTTATTTCCCGCAGATTAAGCCTAAGCTAGTTAATTTTTAAAAATAAAGTGAGAGAGAAAGTAAACAACAACCAAAAAAAAAAAAAAAAAAAAATACCCTAGCAGCATAAAAAACTCTCAGGATAAAAATAAAATGAAAGCAAGAGTTGCTATATTATCTAAAATGTCCAATTCTCAAGAAAAAATAACGAAACCAAAAAACAGAAAAATATGACCCATACTCAGGGAGAAAAAGAAGCCATCAATGAAAATACCCTCTGGGAGGTCCTGTAAGTTGGATTTAGCAAGTGAAGACTTCAAAGCATCTATCGGTTAATGCTCAAGGCACATTTTAAACTAGCACTAGAGAATATGCTAACAATGATCCAGCACAGAGGGAATACTGATAAGGAAATCAAATCTATTTGATTAAAAAAAATACCAAATGAAAACTCTAGAGTTGATAAATATAACCACCAAAATGAATTATTCATGAGATGTGCTCCACATCAGATTCAACATGAATGAAGAAAGAGTTAGTGAACTAGAAAATGGATCAATAGAATTTATCCAATCTGAAAAACAGAAAAACAATTGCAGACACATTAAACAAATCCTCGGAGACCTGTGTGTCACCACCAATCATATCAGTCCTGTGTGTAATGGGGAATCCCAGTGGGAGAGGAGAGAAAGAAAGGGACTGAACAAATATCTGAAGAAACAATTGGCTGAAAATAACCCAAAGTTTATGAAAAGCATTTATCAGTGGAATGGAAAAGCTAAATGAATCCCTAAGAGATTCTCATTCAGACACACCATAGTTCAATTATTTTTTTAAAACATTTTATTTCTTTATTTTTTGAGAGAGAGAGAGAGAGAGATGGGGTGTGTCAGAGGGAGAAGGAGAGAATCTCAAGTTGATTCCCTGCTGAGCTCAGAGCCCACACGGGTTTTGACTTCATGATCCTGAGATCATGATCTGAGCAGAAACCAAGAGTCAGATGCTTAACAAACTGAGCCACCCAGGCATTCCCCCCACCCGCCCTATAGCTGAACTATTGAAATCCAAAGGAAAAGAGAATATGTTGAAAGATTCAAGAGAAAACTCTAGTAACAGGAACTTAGAGCCTAGCAGATGCAGTAATGAACAAGGAGGTTGAAATGGATCTCACTCCATGAACCCAGATTCCTAGATCTTCGGGTAAATACAAAAGAAGACCTGGAGCCCTTTTTCATCCTGCATGATACTCCAACACATATCTTTGAATAGGAGTTTCTATTATTTTTGGAAAAGAGATTAATAAAGAAGATCCATAAATGAGTCTATACAACTTGAACTTGATCAAATAATCTGACCATTAACAGTAGTACTGATTATTTTAGTAATGTTCTAAGGAATGGAAACTCTACCAAAAGCAATGATAGAATCCTAGGGATAATGCCTCAGTGACCCCAGGGAGCCCATTCTCCCAGGAATGAAAACAGACAGACAAAATCGATTCTGGATAATCTAAATATGTGAAAACAGGTTAGCCATGCTTTTTCCCAGGTTACTGGAGTTGAATTGCCATGGCATTTGAAAACCTTCATTTAAATGGATAGTTGGAGTTTGAGAGCAAGGTGTACAGCTTCAAATAAAAGAAGAAGCTTTGTAATTAACAAAATGCTCAAGGTCAGTTCTATACCTTCTTATTCAATATTAACAAGCAAACAAATAAACAAAAAAAAAGTTCTCTGATTCTTAATACCATGTGTTCAGATCATTTAGTGTGTTTTGGCGTCCCTATGAGCTCATTTTCTGGATAATTGGAAAGTTAAGTAATTGCCGAGAAAAGGTAAACATCTGTTAAAGTCCTTAAGAGGAGCCTTAACTTATTTGATACGACTGCAATAAAATAGTAGTTTGTGTCAACATAAAATCCTTTTATCTATCATATGATGTCATGTGAAACTGCCAACACACAGTTTTTGATGTAAGACCTGATTTCAATATACTTCATTCATAATCAGAACCTACATTGTGATATCATTTTTTCCCTAAACTCTGAATAAATAAATAAAAGTGTGTTGACTTTGATTTATTTGTGTTTTCCTTAGGTACCTGATGACGACAACAGCTTAAGAAGATTCAATTGGCTGGTGTGATTGATAGAATTAAGTGGCTAATGACTGAGGAGGTGGGACATTTCCAATTCCAAACGAGTAAGCTAATTCCTTCAGTATTTACGCTTTTCCTCTGGGCTCATGATGTACCACTGAACATATGTTCCTAAGTATTCTTCCCTTTGTGAGTTTTTTCATTTCAAACAGAATGGTTTCTTTGTAAGCAAGAGCTTTACTTTCCCCTCCCCCCCTTCTTTACCTCTTATGGGGCTTTTTGAACGTGTTTTATAAGTATTGCTGACTAACTGGCTGAAAAGTGATCCAGAAGAACTTGGATATAGAATTTGAGCCAGATCCTGAAAATGGAAGGACTTTGAACAAAAATACAATGAACTGGGTGGTAGAGTCCATTACCTCATGTACTGAACACAGCATGCCTGAATACATAAAAAAAAAGCTCACTGCCTACAAAGAGGAGCAACGGCCTGACTAATTCATCCAGGGGTGAGATTGGGACACAGGAGGAGACTCAGAAATTATAAAATAGAAAATATGGCCCTGGCCATTCACCTGAAGAAACTGGAAGCATAGAAGACTGAAGACTTAGTTTTGTATCTTTTAGGATCTAAGTAGAATTTATCCCCATGTTTCAGGAAGTGGGTTCTATCACCTATATTTCATTTCAAGGGTTCCTAGTCTTCAAGAGGCAGCAAAAGGATGTGTTTTCCTGACATTACCATGTAAGATGATCCATAAAGACTCTCAAAACGTTCACATGCCTTCCTCTTATATCAGGCTTGAGAAATGGTTTTATTACTATGAGTTGTATATACTACTCTTCAAAGGGTAACTCTTTTTTTCTTCTGTATTGTTTCATCAATAAGAATTATTTCTTCTAAGTATTTTCATGACCCCTTTAATCTCATGAAAACCGTTACATATACTGAAAAGAAGATACTGAGATTTTCAAAGATGGCGGTCAGCATATATTCTCAATTTTCCTCTCCCTTCCTGCCTCCACCCACTCTTCTCTTGCTTACTTTGGGAAATTCCTTAAGGAAAGAAATTCAAGTCTTTCCTAACTTTTCTTAGCCCACAGCAAATTTCTCATTTCAGATGTCTTTGATTTCAATGTCTGTAACTCGACCGTACTGACCCTGCTCTCCTGTGTGCTGCCTGGTAATTCTTTTCCACAAGCTTCGGGAATACCCATCCAGTTTCCCCACTGGTGTCCCAAGTTTCTCAAGGGCAAAGGTGGTGACTTCACTTCCTAAGCATCTCTAATGTGATCTTGGATAATTTAGAAATGATTATCAGCTAAGTGCACAAACAAGGGATATAAATCCATAACTCTATGTATTTGGAAATATGGATCACATGTCACTAATTCTAATCCATATTATTGTCATTAAATTTTGAGTAGATTTTTCCATTGTCCATTCTCCATTATTTCATTAAATGAAAATATCAGTGTCTATTTCAAAGAACACTATCTTCTAAAAGCAAATTATAAACCTACATAAATCTTAAGGATATTTCCATAGAGTAAGTCAAGAAAATACTACCTATTAAGGGAGCTCTCGATGAACAAAATGTGTGTTTTTCTCCAGTTATTAACCATCATAAACACTAAGTTATTCATAGAAAATTAAATATAATATGAAATGCATTAGAAAATGAAATATAAATTAAAAGTATTAAACTCATCTTAAAGCTCAAGTTTCCAGACTCTAGGTTTACTCTTTGTTCCCAAAACACAACTCCAACAAAAAAAGACATTTGAACACTTGAACTTTATCTTTCTGCTGCTGCTTTCTCAAAAGAGAAATTTAAGTGTTGTTTTGTTTTGTTTTCCAGAGAATTGGAGCAAGCAATATGGGAGATATCATCTGTGATTTTTCATCTTGACTAGTAGAAAAGGATAATCCTTATGTAATTGTTTGGAACATTTATGATATAGAATACATAAAATTAAATAATGTCTACTGCAGCCCCCCTCCCTTTGGACCTGAGTGATTTCCTATCCAATTTTCCTCTCACTTGGTCAATTCATTTTTCAGCTGGGTCCTCTTGAAGAAACAAAACATAAATTGGACTTGCCATTGTGTCTTGGACTATTTTTGGTGACAATTTTCTGTGACAGGGAAAAAGAGTTGCTAATTCATTGCTTCAGGAAATGAAGGCCTAATAGCCTCACATCTGGTAAATTATGGTCTTCCTGCTTCTTGAGGCAGCAACAGTACACACAACATTATTTGGAATTAAGAAAAAGCAGTGAAGGAAATCAATTTTTACATTTGCCGTGGACTAAAAAGAAAAAAAAAAAAGCAATAACATATTCTTTAAAAAAGCATCCATTGTCTAAAACATAGACCTGAGTCAGCCATAGGGTACATTGAGCCAAAGTCCTTCTGATATCCTAATGGAAACTCTGAGTGGTCTGTGGACTTAGATCACGTGGCATAGCTTCTTGCCCGTGGGATGGAGCCCTATCTTGCCTCTGGGGATGGGACTATGTGTAAATTTCCGTATTTGCACACATGTAATAATATGGTCTTAAAGGCCTCTGGGGAAAATGACAAGTAAAGATTGATTTTGCTTTGAGTGGGAGATCATGTTGCATATTGGATGGGAAAAATCAGTCTCACTTCTACATAACACCTGGACATCAATTTGCAAAAGAAGTTAAGAGGGGGAGATAGGAGGAAATCTCCCAAGGACACATACAGGATGCAGCAGTCTTCACTATGAATTGCAGGAGTTCAGGGATAGGAATAGAAGGGTCTTACCCCAGGTACTGTGCCAATGGGGACAGTGTGGTTGGGGGCAAATGGCCCTTATCACGGCAATACCAAGTTGCACCAAGAATTTGCGTAATCACCCCAATGACTACCATAATTGTATCTGTCCAGATCCAAGGGAAAATGAACTTTCATGACCAAAGAAGCAAACTGGAGGACTTCAACAGTAGATATAAGCAGTTGGTGAAAATAAATCTAACATGTGGGAAGGGCACTGGTGCTTGAAAACGGGGCTCTTTCTGTCCTGACAGAGCAGTGACAGCACAGCAGAGTATAGCTTACTCCCACCTAATCCTCTGTAATCCCCAGTCGGAACACCTAATTTCACAAGGGGTCATGCTCTCTTCCTTTGGTATTTCTATTGGGAACTTTACAAGGTGGACATGTGTCCATTACGATGCATTTTGATGGCTCCTTTTACGTGGAGTTGAGAATATTCCTTGATTGTGGTCGGTGCATTTTTGTGCTGTAAATGGAGTCTGGCTGAAATGTTCCCTTGATCACAGATCACAGAAAACAGCATGTGCTTGGAGAGGGAGAGAGAAAGGGAGAACGAGGCTGCAGATTTAGAAATCATTTTGCTTGTCTAAACCTGGGCTTTGTTCCATACAGATGACACAAACAGGAAGTGAGATGAGAAGCAGAGCAGGTTCAAGTCAGGATGTCACATGAAGATCAGCCAGTGGCATTTAGAACTAAGCAACTTAGGGAAGTACCATTTTATAGGCTCAAAAACTGGAAAACAAAACAGAGCCCGCCTAAGGCTTCAAACACCTGCTGTGCCTGATGCAATCCTTTACTTGGTTTGACTGTCCCTCACGCCATGACTCATGTTCAGATGACTGCTCACCTGAAGGCATTTAACTAATTGGCTTAAATAATTGATACAGTATATCTAACCCCATCTCTTAAAACCAGAGAATGATCATCGTGATTTTTCAAAATAGCCTAGCAAAGCTTTGAAAATTAATTCAGTTCATTGGCTTCTGTCCAGAAATAAATTTGAGGACTTCAAATAAGCTAGACTTCTCCAGGTCTACTGTTTTCAGGGAGATGGAAAAATTTTTTTTAAGTTTTGGAAAGGATGTGGGAATGCAGGAAGATGTAAAATATGTAACAATAAATATTATCCTCAAAGTTCAAATCTGTGATAATAAATCTTTGAATAGTTTTCACATTTATAATATCACTTTATCCTTCTGGCAATTTTGTGGTTTTGCAGGTGCCAGTATCCCCATTCTGCATATAAGGAAATAGAGACCAGGACTGTATATGTCATTTTTCCAAGGCTCCTGACAAGGTCAGAACTGGAACATAACATAACCCTAGTATCCTAGGGTCTTCTCCATTAACCCCATAGCTGCTGAAACCAGGGAAACCAGGTCTCTTGCTTCGAGAGACTCATCCTATGTCCCAGACAGCTTAAGTGATAGGAAGAGGGTTGAGGTGTGGAGGAGGAGAGAAAGTTTACTATGTGGCAGGCCTATTCAAAGTACTTCTATATATAATTCATTTAATCCCTGCAAGATGACAATGTATGCACTATTATTTGGGGCATTATACAGATAAGAAAATGATGCTCGAAGAGGAATTCACCAAATTCCACACAGCTCCTAAGTGACAGAGCTGGGGTTTGAACTCAGAGAGACTGGTACCTGAGTCAGGGCTCTTGCCTCACAGTCTTTATTCCCTCTCTAACTTGTGAAGTTCCTTTTTATCTCCTTTGATCTGGAGTACAATCTTTACCACATAAAAAGCACTTAATAATTGATTTGTGGATTGACATTTTGTCTTCTTGCCTCTGGACCTTCAGCACGGTTTTTCAACCACTGAACTACTGATGCTTGGGGCCAAATAATTCGTTGTGGCGGAAACTGTTCATAGGACGTTGAGCAAACTCCCTAGCCTCTACCCACTAAATACCAGGAGTATCTCCCCCCACCACTGCCCGAGTTATGATTATTGAATGTGTCTCCAGATATTGCCAAATGTCTGAAGAAGTTGTGGGGACTGGAAGTCGTCAGTTTGAACCAAAAGAAGGAGCATGAGAAGGAGATATAGTCTTGAAAAGGGGTATGGCTGGTAGGGCTTTTCCAGAAATCCCATGTCAAGAGGGTTCTCACTTGACTGCTTTCCCTGCCCCACCCCCCATACAGTCTTGGGAAGGGAATGAAGGCCTTATGTGCCTCTGCCTCCCCTCATGGCAGCTGGGAGATACTGCTCATTGAGATAACATCCTTGAACCTGGGCAATATTCCAAATGTTGTCAGGAGAGGATAGTGATGGGAGACGGGGATCCCTGATGGGACAGGATTGCATAGTGTTATTGATGCTCCTATATGAGTACGCGCTGGCACATGCAGCCTATTTCTGAAAAGAAAAGAAAGGAATGAGGCTCACTGGGAAGTAAGGGGTCTGATGCCCAGATGAACTGAGAGATATACGCTGGGGCATCAGGACCTCATTTGGAGATGATATTACTTTGACATAGAGCTGTAAGGGACGCTTGATGGAGAAAATCCAGAACCTGCTTATCTTTCAGCATGGGAGACATTTGTGTGTTTTCTGAGTCATCTGACACACAGAGTGGAGGACTTTCCTGATGGATAAGGAAACCTGATGTACTCATTTGTTATAACAATGAGGTCATTGAAAGACCCATAAAACTGAAGTTTGCTATCCAAGTTCGGATCTAGTTTGTTATTCAGATAGCGGTTCCAAGCTTATTTAACAGGCCAGTTTTGACAAGTTGAATTTCTTTATAGGATGTTGGTTGACTTGTAACATAGTCATCCTGTCATGAGCAGTATTTTCAACTTTGTGGAGAAAACCGAAGTCGAGAGGATTTTTCACAGTGAGATTTATACCTCCTTCAAATGGAGACTTTCTAAATCAGAATTTCATCAGAGATGTAGGAAAGGACTCAAAATCTCGCTAGACATTTCTAAAAATCGTACCAGAAAAAAAAATGTAAAAGAAGAAATTGCAGATAAATTTGCACCTTAAAGAGAGCTCAAGCTATTTGAAAATCTAATTACAAATACACCAAATATCTTACCTTTGCTCCCTGAGGTGAGGTGGCAGAATAGCATGAATACTATGGAGACAGAGGATTCTGAAGCGAAGTCACCAACAATTTTTTTAAAAGTTGATGAATGAATGTCCCTTTCATCACTTCCTACTGCAATATGGAGTACATAGGATTTCAGGAAGTTCCGACTGTCTTCCAAATCCCTTTTGGATCTTCACCGAGCCTCATAATTTTTGTGAGCCTCATTTCCACATGTAAACATGTAGATAATATCTATTACATAAGGCTTTTCGATGCCTAAACTAGATATTTTTGAAACAGCAAAATACTTGAACCGGTCATTCTAAACAGAAGCTATTCTCATAATATTACTATACCTAAATATCTTTATGACAGCTTGTTTAGACAAGTGGACATCTTTTTTCCCAAGGTTTGAAGCTGCTTTTTATTCTTCCTATGAAACTATAATTTTCCTGAGATGTATACAGAAGGAAGTGAAAGGAAAAGGGCTAGTTTTTTATAGTTATTGGAATCATGTTAAGAGATTGTTGATTACTACATTACACATACTGAACGGTGGATATGTTTAATCTCAGCACATAGGTTAGTTTCCATAGCATCAAACCACAAATAATGGCTGAACAGAATCTACTCTCATATCCATCAATTTCTTGCCAACTTGACAAAAATCTCAGTTCACATTTTGAAGACCCTCTGCAGAGCGATTCCAATGTTTAAAAAAGTCCAATTGTTACAAAGTAAATGGAAGTTTATTACACAATTTTGCAAGAACTACCCAGAGTGGTTGAGGTGATAATCCACTGGATCCCCTCATCAGGTTGGGCCTGGCAGTTTGACTCCTTAGGATGAAAATCACATCCAGCATCTTTTCTATTTGTCATGTAGCTAGATAACTAGCATATAGACACATGCACTTAACACCATCCTTCCTCCCCATATGGGTCCCCAGTGTCAGGAGGAGGAGGAAGAGGAGGAGAAGAAGGGAAGGAGGAAGAAGAAGAAGAAATTATTAGCTTATAAAGATAAAGAGAATGAGGGGAGAAGACAGCAGTAGATTAAAATTTTTGGTGCATTTTTAAAAATTGGAAAATGAGAGTTGAAAACAGTGTAGGATAACGGAAAAATCTGAGCACGGTTTGCCCAGGGAAATGACAAGAAGTGAGCCAATTCACCCTGCAAAACCCCAGAAAGGCGCAGGAACTTAAAGGATCTACTTTTGGCAACGGATGGAGTTCAGGGGAAGGTTTGGATCCCAGTTTCTGCCCATACCCCATACAAGTATGCAGCTACTATTAAACTGCCCTCCCTACAACGTGCATGCACATACACACACAGAGATGGATGGATGGATGAATGGGACCAGAGAATTTTACTTTGGAGAAACCAAACATGAGAGGCTTTGAATGGAGGAGAAGGAGGACACAAAGAAAAACAGAGGCCTGAGAATGGCCCCTCCCCCCCACCTTTCCCCACCCAGTTCTAGGGTTTATGGGTTTCTCAGTTGTCAAACTCATGTTATTCCCTCTACACTTACCCTGTCACTTCATTTCTGGCAGAAGTTGGTATTTTTCTGGATGGCCACAGGAAAAAAGTCTCTATATAAACATTCTAGTTTCCTCAATGGAAAGGGTAGGTCAACCGCCCACCAAGGACCTACTGTGGTCCCTGTCAGTCACCACCTCTGCTCATGCATTCAGTACCGGCATTGTTTGAGTAGTTCACTCTTAGGTACAAATGAACAGGCAAGAATCAGAGACATTTGGGGAAAACATGCACCATAGACGTAGAGACCAAATCCAACAAAATAAACAAATAAAACTCAAATAGAAAAAGAGGACCTAGATGGATCAGAGTCAATGCAGAAAGTCAAAGTAAACTTTAAGGAATGTGTAATATATCCTTGGAAAAATACAAAAAAATTCAGTCTATAATGTAGATACAAGTCACTATGAAAAAGGATTAAAGAACAAGAAAGAATTCTTATCTATTACATAAAAAAAACTGTAATTAAAAAATTAAATAGAAGGTTGTAAGGGTTAAGAAAGTCTCCAAGTAGAGCAAAAATATTAAAAAAAAAAAAAAAAAAGGAAAGGTGGAGAGAAAAGATAGGAAAAAATAAAGACTAGAGTTAGAGTTTACCAGCTAATAGTTAAGAGTTACATAAAGAGAAAAGAGAAAATCAAAGGAAGCTATTATCAAAGAAGCAATTCTTTTTAAATTTCCAGAACTGAAACTTATGTGTCTCCCTATTGGAAATGTACATGAAAGTAGCTAGTAAACCTGGTGATTCACAGACCTGGGGATAAAAATAAATGTTTATAAAAAATAAAAAATTAAAAAAAAAAAAGAAAGTAGCTAGTGCAATGAGTGATAAAAGACAAAACCTCAGGAAGGTCATTGTGAAACTGACGATATCTGAAATCCAGAAGAGATTCTAGAAGCTTCCACAAGAGAGGAGGAAAACAGTCAAATACACAAGAATGATCTTAGTCTTGTAACAGCAACTGAATCTTAGAAGACACTGGAACAAAGCCTGCAAAGTTCGGAGTGACAATGTTTTTCAACTTGGAATTTTATTTCCTTCTAAACGACCTATCTATCATAAGGATAAAATATTTGCTATTGAAAATAATTTTATCTTGCAGGAAATGTAAACATGCACACACACACACAGTGTTGAGGAAAGCTAAAAGTGAGATCTAAACCCTCATGATCCATACCTAAAATTATCAATGGAAAAACAGCAAAGCGTGCACAGGATTTTAAAACATGGAGTTAAAGGCAAAGAAGAAACATAGCAGTTGAGGGTATTTGCCTCTAGGAGCAGAACTCGGGTATAGAAAAGGATGAGATAATGGAAACATCCATTTTTCATTATTAGCTGTCTGGTGCTATTTAAATTTTAAATTCTATACTGATTACTCTGGTCAAAACAATCTGACGGGTTTGAAGTGGTGGGGGGTGGGAGGTTGGAGTACCAGGTGGTGGGTATTATAGAGGGCATGGATTGCATGGAGCACTGGGTGTGGTGAAAAAATAATGAATACGGTTATGCTGAAAATAAATGAATTTAATTAAAAAAAGGAAAAAACAATTAAAAAATCATCAAAAAAAATAAAAATAAATAAAATTAATGATATGTTAGTTCAAAATCAAAACACAACATTTTAAGAAGAGTTTTTGTAGTGATTGACAACTGCTTTTATTGCCTCTGGGAAGAAGAAAGGCAAAAATGTTTATTGGGAATGTTGGGGTAGTTCAACTGTCAAATTACCTTGTACATACATCCCTGTATATTTTCAATTAAAAGTTTATATTGCTGCATTTGTGAATTGGGGGTAGTGACTTACTCAGTGAGTACCAGGAGTCAAGATCAAGATCAATTTTATCTCATTCATAATATGAGAAGATATCTTATCAGAATGTAGTATCTCACTCAATATCAGAAGAATGACAATACAGTGGGTAACATACATGCTCTGTGCCTGGGCGCTAGTCAGGTAATGGAGACATAGAATAAAGTTGTTCTTGTGGCTTAATGAGCAGGAGGCCTTGTTATCAGAGCCACTGGCAAGTAGACAATGCCAAAGGACCATGCTGCCTCTTTCATCTTATTCCCAAGAATGAATAACAAGAACAAATAATGATGCATGTACTAAATACCGGTTCAGCACTGTTCTTAATGCTTTTTGTATTTTAACTGATTTAGTTTCACAACATTCCCATAAGGTAGGGATTGCTCCTGTCTCCATTTTACAGATGAGAAATGATAATCAAAGAAATAACAAAGACCTTACCTTGGCACAGACTTAGTACATAAGGGACTGGATGTTAGAATCCAGACACTTTGGTCTGGACTGGAAACCAGATAGCTTGGTTGCTGGTTTGTTCAGCAACAGAAACGGATGAAGTATTCATACCCATTACAATACCCATTAATACCCTACAACATGGATGAGCCTTGAAAACATGCTAAGTGAAAGGAGTCAGATAAAAAAGCCTACAGATTGTATAATTCCATTTATATGAAATACCTAGAACAGGCAAGTCCACATGGACAGAAAATGGATTGGTGGTAATGGTGAGATAGTGAAATGGGCAGAGTCTACTTACTGGATACAGGTTTTCTTGGGTGAAATACTTCGCAGTTAGATGTGCTGGTTGCATAACATTGAGTGAATATACTAAGTATCACTGAATTATACACATGAAAATGGCCATTTTGGGGGGCCATTTTCTCTGTTGATTAGGCATCCAACTCTAGATTTTGGCTCCCGTTATGATCTCAGGGTCTTATGATCCAGACCCGTGTCAAGCTCTATGCTGGGCGTGGAGCCTGTTAAAGATTCTCTCTCTCTCCTTCTCTTAAAAAGATAAATAAAAATAAAATGGCCAGTTTTATGGTGAGTGAATTTCATCTCGTTCTCTTGATAAGCAGTAGATAAGTAGGTTATAGATGGATAAGATAGACAAGTCGGTAACAGATAAAGATAGATACACACATATACAAACCAACCACCAGCATGCATGTGGAAGTCAAAAGTTCTCAGAAATAGGCAGGTAGCAGAAGCTGAAGGAGCCAGATGTCCGCTGGGGATTTGCCCACTAGGGTGTCTATACTGCTGCCAGAGGGGCTGTCTCCATACTGCTGCCAGAGGGGCTGTCTCCTGCACTAGGGAGCAGGGAAGGAGAGCTGCTGGTGTATGAGAGCTGTAGCTAATGGCCTCACTTGAAGTGACAATCTGGGGATCCCAGGCCTGGAAGTCATTGGAGGAGCTAGGGATGGGATCTATATACCAATTAGCAAGGATATATTTTAATATCTTAACAAGCTAACACCAGCTGAATTTCAGCTCTGATTACAACCAATCTCTCAGTGTAAACTTTTAAACCAAGGACATACTCTTTTTGTTCAAATGATGTGTAAACAATCCATTTCATCGCCCTGGCTTGCTAGGGTCCCTCAACGTGGCTAGAAAAAAAAAAAAATCCAAAGTGTTTTTGCTTCAAATGGCTTCTCTCTGAACTTTGTAGCTTCCTGTTGCAAGATGTACTGAACCTAACTGAAGAGTTTCTTCTCTGCCCGGAGTGAAAACAAAGATGTGAGTCCTTCATACCACAGACTGGGACAGTCACCTCTGGTGCATGCTATGGTCAGAACAAGCCATGTGACATCCGTCCGCTCTGGAAGTTAGAACTCCATCAGGACTTCAGAAAAGCTTAATGTTGCTTCTTTGCCCTGGCAACATTCAGCTCCAGGAAACAGCTAATTATCTTTCACTCCGTAAAGCTTTGCCTGTCGTCTGTGTGACAGCAGCTCTGGCTCTTCATCTAGATCTTCATGACCCACACCCCTCTTTGCTCTTGGACACTTCTCTGTAGGGGTTTCCTTCCATCTTGTCCCCATTCACCTGCTTTGAAAACATGCTTCACTGAATAAATTAGCAAAAGAATTGATGTTAGGAGAAGGTAAGGGAGGAGAACACAAAACAGGACAGAAACACACCTTCTCATCTTTGTAGTTGAATGGCTGGATGCAACAGCAAAACCCATACCACGAGTTTGCTCGACGAGGCTCCCTCATCATTTTGCTCTCTGATGCGTGAGGCGAGGATGCCTGACTTCGGAACTTCTATAGACGGGCTATTGTACCTGAGAACACTAGTAATCCTCTCTTGATGAGGAAGAATAATAAGCATCTGCTTCCCAGACCTTCCAGTCTCCCCTATATGTAAATAACTTAACTGTTTGAACTGAGCTAACCAGTGTACAGAATAGTTTTTCAGAATTATTTCCATTTCTACCCCATGGTAAGCAGATGCCAGTGCAATTGGTTCCCAGATAAGATTTTTAAAATCAGATAACTTTAATTTGTGAAAACTTTAGTAGAATTAAGCTTTAAAATCAATGTATGCTTTTAAAATATTGCACTCATCCTAAAATGTCATCAAGCACAGCCTCATTTATATCATTTTGCTTCCGTTGGTTAGAAAATGTTAATGCCTTAAAGGCTCTGGGTGATAAACTTAGGCTGCTTTCCTTCCAGGAAAGGAGAGCAGAACTGCTGGAATGTGCTATCCCTTCATTTTCTTTGGCTTTATGAATCCTCTTTTGGAGGTGCAGGACCCAAGGGTGTGAAATTGAGATCCATTTCTGAGGGCACAAGGTTAGAGACAAGAAGGAGGTGGCAAAGAAAAATCAGAAAGTATCAGAGTCCATGCTTAATGCTGAAACCTGATCCCAACTTAGTCTGTCTACCGCCTGCCCAGTCACAATGATCCGAGAAGCAAGAAAGCCCACAAGAGATGTGGTGAGATCAAATATGGTGATGCACGTGAAATTATTCTGTAAATTGTAAATCTCAGAGTTTAGTGCTGTGAATTGACCGGTGCCATGTATTTGCATTCTTATCGCAGAATGCAGGCTCTCTGGGGAGCAATTTTATGAGGTATGATGGTGAGAGAAAATGTAAGAAATTGAGTGTACAGTCCTGCTTAAGAACGTTGGATATTAATAGCAGAGAAAATATGGCAAAGAGGCTAGTTCCAAAAAATAATGTATCACATGCAAAAAAAAAAAATCCAAAAAACAAACAAAAAACAACTATAAGCCAATAGGCTGTAGAATGTAGGAATAATTGGCAAGAAGTATTGTGTTGAGTGGAGAGTCTTCAGTTCAACTGAAGAAGCACTCTCAGTCTCATTCACATTCTGTCTTCACTGTTTCTCTTTCTCTCAAGTTCTTAGTTGTTGTCAAAAGCTTTCAAGTGCATTGTTTTCCTTACTTCCCACATTAACTCGTGTCATATTCACTTCCCGAATGAAACACTGTGGTTCAGAAAATAAACATTCCCAAGATGACACAATTAAGTGACCAAACTTGGGTTCAAAGCCAACCAAGTTTCTCTGATACTAAAGTGACTCGGCCATCCCACTTTACTTTAGAGGAATACGTCTACTCATCAACTCTTCTTTAATGGAATGAAAAATAAAGAAGAAGGAAGAAGAGGAAAAGCAGGAGGGGGGGGAAGAGAAGAGAGAGAAAAAGAATGAGAAGAAGGAGGAGAAGGAGAGGAGGAAAAGAAGAGAAATTGAGCAGGTCTGTGGCTCTGTAGTACCATGTCACTTGTACATAGTATTGTACTTTTCTTTCTAGACTCTTTGCTTCTAGAGCTTGCATCTTACCTGTGACCATAACTGTGCGAGTTATTTTTGTATTCTCCAAAGCATCTTGCACATAGTAGATACCAACAAAGTTTTGTTGCATTTTCTCTGTTCACGGGGCAGTGTGGCATAAGAGTTAAGCCTATAGTCTATGGTAGAAAACATGACATCAAATTCCACATACAATACTTACTGGCTATAGAATTAAGCTGCTTAATATCTTTTTCTTTGTTACCTTATCTGGGGGAATTAATAGCACCTACTTGATAGAGTTATAGGCCAACTAAGTAAACTTGTATAAAATGCTCAAAATGGTCCTGGCATATAATAAGTTCTATATAATTGTACTTAATATGTTATTTAATATAATGATGTATGCTGTCAGAAAAAACATAAGAAAAAGGAAAATACTCAAATAATCTTTACATATTTAATAAATTCTCAGTATCTTATATAATACAAGACAAAATGATCTCAATCCAGATATTGCCATTTTGTCTTTCAGTCTCCTGGGTTCTATTAAATGTGGAGGAAAATGCTTATTTTTGTTTATTTGTTTGGATTATTTGGAGGTGCAAGAAGCAAACAGCATACAAATATGTGAAAATGAGTACCAGCTCTCCATCTTCTGTACATCATACTGTCAGGAACATTTATCATTTGACCTTCCTAATGATTCTTCTCTGAGAATAATAATAATGCTTATTATGTTTCATAGGTTAAGCATTAACCCACTTATTCCCTAATATTCAGGCTTCCCCAGGTCTCCTGACCCTTGGTGGACTGAAGGTGATGATATTAAGTTATCACTGGACCTCCACTCAAAGATAAGAACTCTCCCCTAGCCCCTTAGCTCTCTATTTAGGTTCCAACTTAAGCCAAGTCTTTTTCTTTTATGTAACTATAAGTTAAACACACCTGTTGCACAATTAGAAATTTCCTCACATTCCTTCTATATGTGTAGGGAAAATACAGCTTCTTTCTTTACTTGCAAAATGCTCTAATTGTCATCAAAAGTCTCCATCAGCTGGTAGCAGTGTTGGAGAATAAAGTCTTCCCTCAAAACAAATTTGGTTTTTTGTTTTGTTTTGTTTTGTTTTGTTTTGTTTTCCAGGACTGGTTATAGTTTAATACAATGACTGAAATAGTTTATATATCCCAGATTCTTATGAACACATTTCTTTCCATTCTCCTTGTTCTACATCAGGTGTGTGGGTGTATGCTGAAAGCCTGCATGGACTCAGGAACCAGCTGGCCTCCTCCTCCTTTGGTACTATAACCATGCCCTTGACTCTCCTGACACCACCTTAAGCTGCAGCTCTTTGATCCCCAAATCTGAGCTAATTAGGGTCCAGTGTCCTCTTTGCTGACCCCCTGAGGTCTTGGAGTGTCTTCATTTTGGTCCCCAGTCCAGCTAGTCTGCCTTAAAGTCTTCCACCATTGAATACTTTTCCACTAACCATGGTATTCCCTTCTGGCGGTCCCCGGCTCTCAACAATGGCGCGTGTCCCATTGGGAGCAAGTAGGAATCGCTGAGTCCCACCACACTGCTAGAAAGCCGGTAAAGTGGCTTTAAGTAAAAGTTAAGTTTTAAAGTTTACTTTTAAACTTTACTAAAGTAAAGTTTAAGAAGAGCCAAAC
The DNA here is from genome assembly GCF_022355385.1 of Mustela nigripes. Classification (NCBI taxonomy): domain Eukaryota; kingdom Metazoa; phylum Chordata; class Mammalia; order Carnivora; family Mustelidae; genus Mustela; species Mustela nigripes. The sequence continues at coordinate 55,125,076 of NC_081566.1, forward strand.
TGGAGCAGTCTCTCTGCCTGTCTGAGAAACAGCCACTTTGGACACTATCTTCCTCCGCTGGTGCCCCGGGAGCCTGTAGGGTGCTCTTCTCTCATATCCCCAAACCTGAAATTCAGATTAGGCCCCTCTGCCCTCTTCATGTCCCCAGCATAGCTTGTCTTTCATGCCATCAAACTCTCTTCTTGCTGCATCCAGCTTTGCTTTAAAAGCTGCATTCAGGATACCCACTGAGCACTTTAAGTGTGCTATACACAGGGCCTACAATGCTGAATAAGGTACATCCTCTCTCTTCATCTACTTGGGGGTTGAGATTCCATAAGGAAGTTATTATAAAAATATGTATTTTTCAGTTGCATGCTGAGAGAAAGAAGAGAGGTTTCCTGGGCACCCACCCTTTCATCGAGAGCAGCAAATGGGGTTTCAGAGGGGCTCCCTGGGGTAAGTAAGAGTCACTCAGTTTTCTCTGACTCTACCCAAAAGGCCTGAGCTGTCAATATCTTGTTAATATCCCAGGAGCTCAGTGCACAGGGACGTCCTGAGAGCTCTGCCACTTTGGAGATCTCGATCCAAACAAATTCTATATCATAAATTCAGTGATGGGGGTATTTAGGCCTATCGCCTCTGACCTTTTCTTACTCAGACTATTAAAAAAAAAAAATTAGTCTCCCAGTTTACATCTGGGGTGGAACAGCTCATAGGAGACAGTGCTTTTAGAAGCTTGCATTTACTCAGTAGAGAAGCCAGAAATGAGAACAGCTGTTCTCCAAAGAGTTTTGACATTTCTGGTCTCAGAAAACCACACGAAAGTTGAAAAGAAAAATACAGAGGAGGTAGAAGAGAGCAAAAACAGGAAGTATAGGATTCATCAAACAATAGCTTGATTATGATATTACATACAAGAGGTGGTAATAAAACAATCCTGTTATCCAAGCTTAACAATTTTAATTATTACACCCTGGCTCACAGTTGAAAATAGAGTCTCTTTCTCCCCATCTCTCTCCCTTCCCCCAATTCTGCAATTTACTGTGATCACAGCATTGGAGTCATTGTTTTCCTCATCTGTCACATGTTTAGTTATTTTATTTAAATATGGAATCAGGAATTCACATTGAAATAAAACATCTTGTGTCCTATGGCTGGCAGCCAGAAAGAACTTGTCTTTGGAAGCCTGATTACAAAACACAAAACAGTGTTTTTGTATAATATCTGTCCTACTTGATTTCACCAAGTGATTAGTAACTGCTCATGACTGAGCCATAAGACGTGTGCATATATAGAAACTAGGAGCTTGGGTGTCTTAATATACCACGTATCAGAATAAAATTAGTACCTATTGAAGAACATTCATGTCCTAATTGGCATCTCTGGTTAATAATAACCTAAGGTTTAAAGCAGAGAAAAGATGCCCTTGAACAAAAGGATAAAAACTTGCTTTGCAATTCCAGAAGTCATGACTTTTCTACCTTGTCTTCCGAGCTTATTCAGTCTTCATCTATCCCATGCCTGACATGGAGCAGTGTGCACTGTGGCACTGATTCTTGGGAAAGTATCCAGACTGTCGATTATCCCCTAAGCAGCTCAGCTATTTTCACAATGTCTTCTTTTCTTGGCCACCACTAAATGGAGAATTTACTGGAGAAGTTTAATGAAGTAACATTTCATGAAAGAGAATAATTTTGATGAACCATTTGATAGGAGGAAGATGTTCTCAAACTCAGCCACTTAGTTCCATATTACCTCTACCATGAAGATGTCCCAGAGAGGGCAAACATGTAAAATTTCTCTAGAAGGACACCTGGCCTTTGTCCCTTTCACCCAGAGTTGAATCTTCCAAGTCTTCATGACTTTTCCCTGACTTCACATATCAGTTAACCAAGAACTCTTATGGATTTTTAACATAAAATGTCATTTGTATCTGGTTCTACCATTCTATTCCATCTGGCCACAGATCGTTGACTTATTTCCTTAAAAGAGTGTTTACATCATATCAGTCTCCTGCTCTTCATCAACAGGAGAACAAGACAGGAGTTCCCAACTATGGGATCTGAGAAGCAGCCTGAGCATAACCCTCCATTACTTACTTCTAATAACTACACGAAGCCCCTACTCTTGTCAGACTCATCTAGTCATTGTTCCTCAAGTATAGTTTTTTCCCCATTATTCCTTGGGCCTAAAGCACCTAATCCTTGTCTTTCAAAATCTACCCTTCCTTCACATCTGGTAGAAATTTTTTGTTATGTCTCTTCTACTATATAGCTTGGTACTTAAGCACACAGGCATCGGAGTCAATGACACATTATCATGGTTCAGGTTCTCAGGGCACAAAAAGGTTTATTGAAGACTGCTCATCAGATCAAGATCTTTAAAGGAGGGAGAAAATGATACTGTACAAGGGAGATGTTGAATTGTTACTGAGGCTTCAGTCAATCTTTTTGGAAGCTCTGAAGCTGGGATGATATTTTCAGAGTTTTCCAATTGAGGCAATTGTGAACTACCCCCTCCCAACCAGGCTACATCTTAGATGAGGCAGATTTTTCAGCTGGAGAGACAAGCAATCACAAGCAGTTGACATTTCTTCCCTGCTTTTTTTTTGGCGGGGGGGGGGGGGGGGAGCGGGCGAGGAATGGGTGCTTTCCTTGATCCTGAAAAGAAGATCTGGGCAGCACACCATAGTGTCCACCACAGACCTATGAGTTCACAGCCATCCTTACACTTACAGCTGTGTGACTACAGGTAAATTTCTTAACTTACTCATGCCCCCCATAGCTTATTTCAGAAGAGTGAAGAAAATAGTAAGTTTTCTTAAAGAAAGTTCAAAAAATGTTAACTATCATCATAACCTTTATCATCACTACTACTAAAAACTTACATACACTGCCTCACATCGTCCTTTAAAAATTTTTAATTATGGCTCACTTCACAGTTGTTCGCAGCACTGAGAATCATTCAACTAGTTTTTGAAATCTCTAAGAACAGAGATTGTAACTATTCATCTTTACACCACCCACCGTCTCTCACAGAAAAACATCATTGTTCTTTGTTTGATTTGATTTGTTTGATTTGATGTCATTTGAATTCAACTTTGAAGTCATGCGTTAGTAAGGAGAGATACAATACAAATCCCCTACCATAGTTCTAAATTTGGGATTTAAAAGAGATTCACAAGCTCCCAGCTCTGAGAACTTCTGTTTTAATTAACATTCATTATCAGAAAATATGGCTGTCCTCAAAGAGATATCTCATGTGGTCATGTTGATTTTATCTCCTGTAAGTTCCATTCTCTTCACCTTATCTTCGCTGCCTGAATTGAGGACCTCCCCATAGCCAGAGCCATTCTACTAGCTTCATTGCCCTTAGTCTACCCCTCATCTCTAGTTATTCTCAAGATTGCACCTAACACTATCATTTCACATCACAAATCTCATCCTGCACTTCTTTTAGGTCTCTTTTAGTTTACAGAATCAAACCCAAAACCCGTGGCATTTGGAAGATCTTTGTAATGGGTCTTCTCAGGACTGCGCCCACAATTTCCCGGTTTTCCAGTCCCCAGTGAATGGATGCTGACTCCCAGCCACACTGATCTATTCATTTTCTGCACTCTATCAGGTAGCCTTTCTCGCCTTTGAAATTGCTTTCACCTCTTTTTTAGGGTGCCCTTTCCCTCATTTCTCCAATTGGTGTAGAGTTGGTGAAGTCAATATTTGATAAATAATACCTATTAATGCATACATGGTGAACATTTCCTAAATTCTAAAGTAGTTCTGTGTGCTTGAGATGTAAGGAAAGTGGCATCTGGCATTCTGAAAATATAGGAATAAGTAAATAAGTCAATTAGTAAGAAATAATAACTTCTAAGAATGCAGTCCACACAAGGAGCTGTTTCTAGATCAGCTGAGCTTCTTCTGTAACGTGGGCCAAGAAGATGCCTTTTGTGGGGAGGGGACATGTAGGTTTCTGGCTCATGTCCCAGTCATGATTCTGTGAAGAACCTTTGGGAGTCTGCACGTGGGTTAAGTCTTCAGTCTTGCCATGACTGGGCACCCAGTTGGCAGTCAAGACTTAGGTAAAGAGTAGGCAAGGTAAGTGCCTTTGTGCACAGTAGTTGGTTACTTAACCAAAGAGTTAAGTCCCCAGGATCTTAGAGACACCTGCAGAGGGAACTAACCATCAACCAGGCACATAAGTGAAGGGGACAACCTCATGAAAGAAAAACATCATTTTGAAGACGGGTAGCTTGGAGGAGGTGAGGGAAGCAAACCAAACACCCTTCCTTTATGAGTCACTTTTGAAGGTCTTACTTAATTTTTTTGTTTTAAAAATAATGATTTAAAAGGTTTAAACAGCCTAGGGAAGTAAATCCATGCATACTTCTAACATTAGTTAATATTTACTAAGAAATCATAGGTTACAACAAATTAAACTTTTTGGCCTCTTACTGAGATTTTCTGGCCAGCCATGTTAGTGACTGCTCCTACAGATAGTTTATAACTCTATTTTTTTACCACTCTAGAGCAACTAAAGTGTAAGGAGTTAGAAGAACTCTGGGTTCATGTGGTTCTTAAGCCAGGATCTTAGGAAAATGGATTTGAGGTTGGGGAGTGGATCAGGGTGAACAGGCAGACACTAGACGTGCCCACTAATAACTGGGAAAAATGAGTTAAATTTCTCCTTGTTTGAGGTGGAATTCCTTCATATAAACCTGGGCACCCTCAGAGAGAAATGCTTTATAGTCCAAACTGATGTTTATTTTGGACTCCGTTTCTCTTTCAGCTTTCAGTTGTGACCTTAGGAATGAGCTCACAATTGGAAGCAAATCTGTCTTCTGTTTCTACTGTTAAAGAATTACCTACCCACTGAAAAACCACATAGGATTAACAATGGCCTTGTCCCAAATATATGCTTTTTGGAATTGTACAAATTGTATTTATGATGCTAGCAGATTTCAGTTCCACTGCTGAAATATTTCAATAAGAGTGATTGAATTCTTAGTAAATGGAATGCTTCCTCTGTTCAGTTTTGGTCTGTTGAATGCTGGAAGGTTGGTGGGTCTGACCCATGCATTACGCATATCTGGGGTGATAGCAAAGGCAGGCCTTTTGGTTTTGATACCACGTTATGTTTTTGGCAGTATCTCAAATTGAAATCCTATGAATTAAAAAAAAAAATGGCCTTTAAGTTATTTTTAGCCTCCTAGGTATAGGCTCCTCATCTTGGGAAATGGTTAGGGCTTCTGAATACTTACTCTGGCCATATAAATCATGATTTGGCATATCTCTTTTGTGGATTTTAGTTGGCATTGATTCAAAAATATCTGGTGGCTTCAATTTTCAGAATCACCAAAGAGAGTGGTAGTGTTTTTGTACTTCATTGATCAGATCTTTGACTAGACTCCAGGTTATCCACATTGGATTAATATCCTAAATTCTTTGGATGAGGTAGAACGAGTAAAGGAACTAACATTAACTCATTGTTTTTCCAACAAATTTTTATTTGGTACTGACCAAATGCCAAGCTGAATGATTTACATATGACATCTAGTTGACCCCTAAATATTCTATGAGTTTTATAGGTATGGAGACTGAAGCTCAGAGAGTTTAAGTAACTTGTACATGGGGAAGGTAGTAAGGGAAGGGCCCGAGGTTTAAATTTAAGTCTGTCATTACAAATAGCCAAGGCTTTTCCATTAAGCTGCTCCCTCGTGAATGTGTCATGTATATGAATACACAAACACAACTACAGGAAGGGCAAAGAGTCTGATTTGGGAAAAACCAATCCCTTTAGCTACTAAGGGAAGGAGAATATACTGCCATATAAAAAGCACTTTCCTCCTCTTGGTCCCGTTGCTGAAGGGCTCTCTGCCCCTCATTTCCTGCTTCTGTCCTCCTTTTCCCACCACCGAAGATGTGTCATGAACTCCCACGGCAGGCAAATTAGGGAACATCATTTCTAGAGCTCTCCTCAGGCATGCCTCTGACATACTCTTGCGTTGAATAGACTCAAAACATTTCAAAAGAGAGGATTAAAAAGGGAGTTTTAAAAAGAAGCAGACCTGGAGTTGCACAGAGGCAGCAAAGACATCTTTGAGGTCATTCTTTCTTTTTTCTACACTGATGTATTCTCTCCAGAGTGATAATAATCTTTTTTGAAATGCAGGTCTAAGACGGAAGGAATTTTTATCTGGAAGAGTAATATAAATTAGCTTTGACTGCCAGTTTCCACTGATTATTACTTTCCAGGCGGAATTCCTACAAATTCTTGAGGCATGACCTCCAATGAAAAAATAAAACCCCTTTAAAAACTTGTTGAGAAATTCCAGATAACTTTCACAAGAGATTTAATTTTAGAGCATTAACACAATCTTGGTTGGAAAGATAAAACTACAATGCAGTTATTTGGTAAAAGTCATTACTTCACAATGAAGTCATTGGAGATTATTTTACTGTGCTTATCTGTCCCCTCTTTTTTTTTTTTTTTTCTTTTAAACTTGGTTCCTTTCTCCCAAAACTAATTTTATTATGCATTACTCAGTGCACTCTGGATTCACCCTTATAAAAAGCATAAAGTGTTTCAACAGATAGCCAGTTGGAGGCAGCCAACTTGAGATTCAACCTACCAGAATGAGCAAACACTGTGATCGGTCATTACATATCAGTAATATGCATTATGCCTTATCGCATACCTACAGTTTTGGAAACTTATAAGGGAAGAATTTTTTTGTTCGGTTGGTTGGTCATTTTTTGTTTGTTTGTTTGTTTATTTTTTTGTTTTTAAAGCATAATATGAAGTAATGCATTCAAAGAGACTTCTGTATATTGTTGAAAGAGGTTTAGGTGTGAAGAACTAAGAGTATGCACACTGGTATTTACTACTGTCCTAACAAGAGATTGGGTGAAGGTATGGGCAGGGTATCATCCACGTTGGACCTATGGCGAGACTGTGAATCAGAACGGTGAAGTGATTTGTCCAAGGACTCATGACCTCTAAACAGTGGAGCAGGAGTTACCCAAGCCCAGGAACATCTGACTGCAAGGTTGGCTCCCTTACCACAGCAGGGTGTTGCTCTTTCTTGAGCTGGACTAAATGTGGATGGGAAAACATGAAGACCAGAGCCACATGTACAAAATCTATCAAAGATCCAAAGTGGCCAAAGGGAAAAAGATGTCCCTACCCACAATTTCCCTGGAAATTGTTCATTTACTTCAATTTAAAGTATCATTATTATAGCATATAATGTTGTTATATAGAGTCAAGATAAATCAGCATCTAGTAAAAAATATATACATATGAAACTATAAATAGATATGCAATACTGAACACATAGATAAAATTTTATATACATATATACCTTTATCCTTTAGTAGATATATGAATATAATCCTAGGGGAAATGAGAATTATCTTTTATCCTTCTGGGCACTTAACATGAAGGAGTATGATTATCCTACAAATATAATGGTTATTATTAATATAAAATTCCCCTTTCCTGTTTTAACATTTTTAGAACAAAGTGGTAACTTGTTGCCCATGAATAGATAGAAAGGGATTTATAAAATAAGAAAGAAAATAAGGAATTTTGTGAACCTATGAGATTCTTTATCCTAAAATGTTCTAATTTCCCTGAGAATAAGCTGGTGGTGGAAATTATCTTTTAGATATGTAAATGTTTTATTCTTTCTGTCAAGAACATTCACATTTCACCAGTTGTTATACAAGAAGTCAAAATGAATTGTCTTTGCAAGAGTAATTAAATGTTACTAATTCTTAAACAATGAAATCTCACAGCACAATTTACATTACATAAACCCATTCATTAACCTCATTGATTGAACCTCTTATTTATGCAAGTCATCTGGGACACAAAGACATCCTTTTCTCCAATACTCACAGTACTTTGTGAAACAGGTATAAAAACACATAATTATGGTCCAGAATGGTGAGGGTTATATCTGGTAGATAAACACATGAGTGAGGACAGCTGACCTTTCTAAATCCCCAGTTATCCAGAAATGAGAAATATATGGAGTGAAGATTATGTCACAATACGCAGGAAAGTTGTGAAGACAGAGTGTGAGAAAAAAATACAAGTTTGGTTTTGTTCCATTTGGACCAAGCTCCTTTCCTTTAAAAGGTGCTTCAATAAATATTTCTTTTAAAAAAAATCTCAAACAGTTTTATATGCATTATGTCTCTTAACCTTGGAGTATTTCAAGGATGTGGAAAAAGGCAGGTACTTATATTCTTTCTAATTCCTACATGAATGTCTATCATAACTTCAGTTACTTCCCAGGCGAGAGAACAGAACCCTGTTTAGTAGAATTCCTCAAAGTTTTAGAACTCTTCAAAAAGTTTTCTTGTACCCTTTCCTTTTTATCTGATAGAATCTCTCTCTTAGGTACGCAGTTTAACTCTTTCATTTTTTTGTTCATGACAAAAGGACCTGGGCACACCAGAGGACAATGGCTAGCAGTATTAGGGCTGTGCCTTCCTCCTGACTCCTCCCTGTGACAATGCAGTAATTCTCCCATTTTTAAACTCAAAGTTACCACTATTTCTGCTCCTACTTACTTCATTTTCATTTACCTCAGCTCAGAGATATTACAATAATTGTTACACAATCTCCTTGTTTCTAACTCTCTTTTCAATCCATTCAGATTAGCTTTTCTAACAAATACTTTCAAAGAGTGACTGCCCTGGGTAAGAATTTTTAGTATCTTCACTTGTCTTATAGTATAATACAGAATACTATCTGAAATCCTCAGTATATTCTAACAACAAATTAACTTCATCTTTACTTTTTATTGTTCCCCTATATACAGCTCTACTTTCCCCAGATCAGAGGCTTCTCCCGGTCCGTGGTGAGGGGCAGGAGGAACATGGTCCTAGGAACAAGACTGATCTGGGTACAAATCCCGGCTCCATCATGAACATCTGGGAATCTGGACAAGTTGCTATATCCATAGAATAGACATAGTATTCCTCCAGCCATGTGCCGGCAGATAAATGAGTAAGATCTTTGAAAAAGTGTTAGTTTCCCCTGCTCTCCAGTGAGATTGCCCCTCGCTTTTTCCCACCAGGAACCTTGGCCTGGGATTCCCCTTGATTCACATCCTTGTATTCTCACCTGTTGTTTTTCTCCTCTGAAGATCTCCTAGGTCACTTTAGCTCAGAAGAATTTCTCCCCTTCCTCTGACAGTCTAGCGCATTTTGTGGTTTCCTGCTTAACAACTCGCCATCTGTTGTTGAGATCTCTGAGATCTTCTTTGGCATGCTGTCCTGTTTTATTCTCTTTCTTCTGTACATAGTGTCCATGCATTCCTGCTTTGTGTCCCTAAACAGACTATAAGTTCACCCAAGATAGGTCTTTTTGCTCTCTAGTCTCACTGTTTCACACAATGCCAAAGCTTCAAAGGTACTCAGCAATATCTTTACTGAATTTATATTATATCATCTTCCCTAAGCCTGTCCCCTAAATCCTATCCATAAAAAGAATTAATTAATCAATTGATTCATTCTCTCACTCCTTTTTTTCCACAAATACATACTAAACGTTTACTACATACCTGACACTGATTTAGTTACTACCCCAGATAGAGCAATAAACGAGAAAGACAAATTCTTTGTTTACATGGACCTTTTCTATTCTAGTGGGAAAAACACATAATTCAAAAGTAAGCAAATAAATAATTTAAGAGTCACGAATACTCTGAAGGAAATAAAATAAGGTGACAGGAGAGACTGTGACAGAGAAACAGGGCTCTGCCTGGGCTCTTGGAAACCCCAGGACTTTTTGGTCAGGGGGCAGATGATCCACACCTGACAACTGGTTGTCTTCTGTCACCCAGTGGCATTGGTGGCTTCTCCTCATCCATGTGCAGAATATAGAATGCATGCGCTCGAAAGGGGACTCAGCAGTTGTAAAGTCTAGGAATTCTTTAATATCATTTTACTTATTTTTAAAAAATTTTTAAAGATTCTATTTATTTATTTGTCAGAGAGAGAGCACAAGCAGGCGGAGTGGCAAGCAGTGGAAAAAGCAGGGTCCCCACTAAGCAAGGAGCCCAATATGGGACCGACCTCAGGATGCAAGAATCATGACCTGAGCTGAAAGCAGGCTTAAGCAACTGAGCCACCCAGGCATCCTTCAAATATCATTTAATTGTCATGCATTCATTCAAGTGAAATCTCACAGGAAGGTCCATAACCTTAAGATATTTTCATAGATTCATTAGAAACCTTGGATCTGGTCTATGCTATATACTTTTACAAATGAGGCAATAGAAGTACCAATGAGGCATAAAGACAAATGGTCAAGAGTGAGGTAACAGGAAGGTGTACATCTTTTGATACCTGTTTGGCTCATGTGGCCATCATTTTCTTCTCAAGAAAGTGGTCTTTATCACCATTTCTCATGCACAGGATTTATTGCCCTGCTTCAGTTTTTGAAAATGGTATTGTCCAGTGTATTCACTCAGTTTATTCTCCACACTTAATTCCAAGTAGTTTTTTCAAAGAGTGAACCAATAATAGATGAAAGATACATAGCCATTGGGATTGTACAAGACCCTATAGTCTCAGCTCTAAATTACCTCCTCTGCTTTTCTGATCCTCAGGAATACTTTGTACCTTCTCTTATAGTCCTTGGCCCATTTTGCCTTGTATCACCAGTGTTTATAGCTTTCTCTTCTACATAAGTCTGTACACTCTCTGTGAGCAGAAATTGTGTTTTAATCTTTGCGGTACCCACTGAAAACTGTGTCTTGCATTAGAGTAGGTGCTAAATATCAAACACTAATTGTCAGACTCTGACACACAGTCAAGTAGAGGGAGGTATTGAAATATTATTTTGAGAATTGATCACATCGTGGACATGTGTGGGTAGCCTTCCCAGGTGACAGACTTGCCAAGGAAAGCATTCATTTGAATGTGTAAGATCTGGTACATCATCAAAGGCAATTAGTGTGACTTCATCATCATGGCACCAATTTCGTGAGTGACTGTGAAGTTATTCAAACAGGATAGTAGGTGCTTTGAATGGAATTCAGAAGAAGCACAAAACACAGCCCATATCTTTAGCAAATTAGCAGTTTAGATTGGGAAGCAAGAGTCCAAAAATGTAAAGTCATATATAATTAAATTCCAAATTGTGTAGTGAAAGTAAGTGAGGCAGGAATCAAAGCCGCCATCACTCAGCAGTGACTGTGGAGTATAGGGAAGAGACCAGCGCCTGGATTGCCATGAATGCACCAGGCATGGCACTGAGGTGCCAAATCACCTGCACAGACCTCTAGGGGGAAGTAAAGGCTAGTCCACACAAGCTCACAGCACAGTGAACCAGTCAGAAGAATGAAGAGCAAAACTGACTTTCATTTTTCCTATTGGGAAGAGCCTTGGCTTGACACAGTACCTCAGATTTCAGAAATTCCAGCGTCAGATGTTGTTCCTAAAGGAGAAACATTCTGAGCACTTGTAAGAATGCAAAATTGTCCTTGAACAGGAGGAAGTCAGCCAAAGAGTTCCCAGACATTACTCACTGGTTCGGCATATCCCACAACCTACAAGGCTGACTTGTGCCATGTCACCGAGGGGACCGCAGTTTGTTCTTACACGGTCTCTGGCTCAGGAAATTTGGAATGGGGAAGGAGCAGGATTTCTGATGTAGAGATGCGAGACTCATGCCTTGTAAGGAGAGATTATAAAAGAAAAAATGTTTGAGGACCAGGAATGCTGAGTGATAGCACTTGACATGTGTCACAGGTAATGAAACAAGCAGTCAGGAGCTCTAGACACAAATATGGTCCCTCTCTCTTGAGGTGGGTGGTGATTTCTAACTGGGATAAAAAAAAAAACCATATAAAGTGCTGTTCTCATGAACCTTTAGCCTGAGGCAGGGAGTTATGTGGAGGTTAGAAAAGAGACACATGGATGAAACAGGACAGTTAAAGACAACACTTCCCCCACGCCTTCCATTCATCTTGAAAAGATGTTTGGCTATGAAATTGGGTGGCACCTGCAGAGACTTCCCAAAATTATTGTGCAGGTCATAATTGCTGCTGTGAAACAGTAAAATAACTGTGCCTGTCTCAACTGATACACACAGCTCGGTGACACAATGCAGAATGTGGTGTTCAGTTCATTAGACAGTTGTTGAAAAACCTGAAGTTTACACATAGGAGTTCATTGACCACTTACACTACGTGGGGCTTTGCAACAGATGCTGTCAGAATATAGAAGAAACATAGTCTGGTTCCTCAGCTGAGAATAACCTGTATTGGGGGTGGAAATGAGAACTGCTCTATGTTCTTCATAGTAATAAGCTCTTACTTTCAACTCCACTACCACTACCATTACTGCACTATCATAATTCCACTTTGTTTACATACAATTTTCTGACTTAAACCAAGGTTATTGATGGTATCTTCCTCCCATTTCCAGATTAGAGATGCTGTGTTGGGTCAGGTTGTCTTCATACAGGAAGCATACCTTAATCTTTGGACAGTCCCAGCTATTACTGGTACTTTCTAGAAAACAGTGAGCTTTACACACAGACCTGAATTCATAGCAGTCGTACCCACACATAGATGCGTACACATGATGTTACCATCTTCAGTGTAGATCTTGAGAGTTCAAAATCCAAAAACTTCTTGGAAAATCTCTTTAGAAGTTGATTTCAGCAAATGCATTGCATTCTGTGGGTTCTTTAGCTCTGGAAAATAGTTATCTTACCAAAAAAAAATTAACCTTATAAAATTTTGAGGGAGTGCAATTGATAATTCTATGTGTCCACCTGACTAGGCCACAAGGTACCTATTGGTCAAATATTATTCTGTGTATGCTAGTGAGGGTGTTTCTGGATGAGATTAACATTTGAGTCATTTGACTGAGTAAAGAAGATGACCATCTTCTTTACCTCTTTCATGACCTTCCCTAATGTGGGTGGGCTTCATCCAATCAGTGGAAGGCCTGAATAGAACGAGGAATCTGGGCAAAAGAGAATTCCTTTTGCCTGGCTGCCTTCAAGCTAAGGCTTCTTTTTGTTTTTGTTTTTGTTTGTTTATTTGTTTTTTTTTTTTATTTCTTTGCACTTGAATAGAAACATCAGCTCTTCCTGGATCTTGACTCTGTTGCACTTGGATTGGAACTACAACATTGGCTTATTGGCTCTTCTAGTTCTTTGACCTCTGGGCTGGGACTGGGACTGAAGCTACACCATCAACTCTGCTGGGTCTCCAGCTGCCAAATGCAGATCTTAAGAACTATCAGCCTCCTTAATTGTATGAGACAATTCTTTGTAATAAATCTTCCTCTCTGTCTTTCTATAGATATAGATATGTAATAATTTCTCTTCATATGTGTGGAATAGAGGAGAGAGATAGATAGGTCTTATTGGTTCTGTTTCTCCAGAGAACCCCTATTAATATAGAGCCAAGCTGGAGGAATATGCTAGTTGATATGTTAGGAATGAAATTTTAGTCATACATATATATATGTTTTATATGTGTGATATGTATGTGATATATATGATATGTGACACATATGTAATATATGTATATACATATGTATATACATGTATTTATATATATGAAACAAAGGCCTTTGTTATATATATAAACAAAAATATATATATACATATATATGTGTATATATGTATAACAAGGTCTTTTATTTTTCTTATAGGCTCAAAAAGTGACTTTGAAAGTAATTTTAAAGTAGGAGTTCTAAGTAGGTCTTGAACACTGGAAGTATGCAGCAGAGACCACTACCCGACCACCAAATCCATACAATGTGACTACTTATTCTTTGTGACTGAGTTCCAATGGATACTACTTCTAGTATGGCCCATAAAGAGCCCCCTCCTAAATTTCTCATGCTCTTTTCCATTCAGTGATGACTTTGGTCATGGATTGAAGAAGGTGGAATATGAGGCGGAAGGAACCTGAGTCCCTCCTTCCAACTAGAGGATCCTACTTGATCAAGAATATCTGGTTTTGATTTTACACAAATGAAAAATAAACTTCTATTTTGTTTATGTGGCTGGTTTTTGTTTGTTTGCTTAGGGTTTGGGTTTTTTTTTTTTTAATTAATTCCAGTACAGTTAATATATAGCATTATATTAGTTTCAGGTGTACCATATAATGATCCAACAGGACTATGAGGACTACGGCTGTTCTTTAATGTTGGCTAGTGTCTGGTATAATGTAAATAATACACAGCACCACTGGGGAATAAGGTGGAGATGATAATGCTGAAGGACAAGAGTCTGTGAACTTACAACTTCTGGTGTATGTGTTTAAGATATACATCTTGAGACACTAAGATAAACACTTGGCTCAGTTGGTCGAGCATCCAATTCTCGGTTATGGCTTTGATCATGATCTCAAGGTCATGAGATCAAGCCCCATGTGGGGTTCCACACTCAGCAAAGAGTCTGCTTGAAGATTCTCTCCCTCTGTCTTTTCCCCCATTCTCAAGTGTTCTCTGTCTCTCAAATAAATAAATAAACTTAAAAAATATCCCTCTCAAAATATAGGAATTGTACTGTAGCTTATTAGAATCTAGTTACTTCCATTTGTGGTGTGCCATGTAGTAAGTAATTAGAAGCCAAACAACAACAACAACAACAAATAATAATAATAATAGTAATAGTAATAGTAATAGTAATAAATAATTTGGTATGAAAACTTAATCTTAGATTCAGTCTACTTAAGTTGCCCTGCTAACACTAAACCAATTAATTACATTGCCAGTTTAATTCAAATAAAATTGATTTTTTTAAATAGTAAAGTGTGCTCCATGGGAAAAATACTATTTGGGGTCAAAACAGCAGAATTTGAGTTCTTGCTTTACCATTTGCTGGTAGAGTAAAGTCTCCAAGTCTATTTTCTCATCTGTAAGTCAAAATGGGATAGTGATACCCCTTGGTGAATTGTTGAGAAGATCAAAGTGCTACACTTTGGAAGGGAGTAATTATTTTTGTCTGTTTTCAAGGTAACACAAATACAACTCCTTTTGGGGGGTGCTGAACAGTAAATCCAGTAGTTTTCACTCACTCATTTCCTGCTCCCTACCTGTGGTCTCAGCATTTCCAAGAGGCTGTGAATCTGTTTGAGAATCTGATAGCTGATTTGAGCTGGAAGACTTGTCCCAAGCAAGCACTCATGTGTCCTGGAAACAGGAACAAAGAGACTAAAAGACCAAGGCCTCTGAATAAAGTAAACACAACAGGAATGCTTTGAGGGTGATGGAGCCTGCGCTTATCTTGCTTCGTCCAAGCTTGGACTTCAAAGCACATTTTGTGACTCACATCCACTAAATGACTAAAAGCAAAGGCCAAATTATGAATTATGGAGTGGAGGAAAAAAAATAAAACGATGGCAAAATCTTGAAAAAAAAAGTGGACTAAAATAAAACTCATCTTCATGATTTTTGTATTTCCGTGAGTGGCCATTCCTTGCCCTCATTGGGAAACATAAGGACAACATAGGAAAGTGAGTGGATTTTGAAGTCAGAAAATGCTGAGTCAACCTCTCAGTCCTGCCACCTATTCTCTGTGTTACTTACCTCTTAGCAGCCCCCATTTCCTCATTAAAGGAAAAATAATAGTTCTTATGTCTAAAGATTGCTGAGAAATAAGAAAAGCATTGATGAAGATAAAGCATTTAACACAATCCCTGGCACACAATGAGAGGGATTCAACGTTAGCTCTGATCCTTTTGACCTGTATATCATTTTGGCTTATACAGTCTTATGCAGTCTTATTTGTCAGATCAAATTATTGCAGAGAAAGCTCCTTCTTAGTTTTCTGATCTAGGAGTTGTTTCTTCCTCCCTAGTCCTGGGCGTGGTGTAGTTATCAAGGCTTTCATGCTTAACTATAATCTTTCTCTGTCAGTCAGAGAAGGGAAGAGAGGGAGTGGAAACAGTAATATATTTCTCTAAATTTGAAAAATTGTGAGAGGTAGCATTGCCACCTGAAAAAAAATAGTCAAATGTGAACACACATAAACTGTTTGGTACTAGAAACTGTAGATCCATGAGGGGCCAACAATCTACTGTTCCAGAATAACATGTATCAGTGGCTCCAACATTCTGGCTGGAAAACGGGAGTCTGGTACATCCCAAATTCAGCACAATGTCACCATTTCTGCTGTTCCCACCATATTAGTCCCAATCTCTGTTAGTGTTGACACATTTGACTTTCGTGCTATATAAAAAGGTCCTTTGACTCTGGGCATCAACCCTGTTTTAATTTTCCCATTGGCCTCCTTCACTCAGAAGTTATCCATGGTAGATACTTACTACCTACAGACTTAAAAAAAGATAAATGGCTTAAATAAATTTGATCTGACTCCTAGTTAAGGAGATGCATCACTATTACACCACCAGAAGTGAGAGTTTGAATAAACACAGGATCCAGGAAACATTTCTTGAATGGCTATTTTGTGCCTGGTATTGTACCTTTTTCCTTTGTCATAGTTCATCCAAACTTCAACTAAAAATAGAATTGGTTAAATATATATTTAATAACGGGCAATTTTGCCACATAAAAAAATGCACACAAAACATTCTCCAATGATATTTTGAGCAGTGTAAAGTAAAAATATATATTTTGTGAACCAGGAGAACTTGGAAGTTTATCACGGACTCATCAGTTCTTACTTTAGCACAAATTAGTCTCATCATCTTGCTTTCTGAACATCTGTTAAGCTACTGTAAAAGTGGAGGGTTGTGATGAGAAAAGAGAGGGGAAGAATTTATGCTGATGCTTTGAAAAGTTTGGGACCACATCTGCCCATGTTTGGTGACTTGGGGAGATGAAGAGAAAGACACATTTCAGGGGTCCCAGGCAGAGGAGGACACGGGGCTCCCAAAGATGGTAGTGGCAGGCAAGGACTGCTGAGAAAAAGAGCAGGGGTGCAAGAGAATGAGTGAAAGGGCCATATGGATAAACTTCACTTCGAAATTTTGCCTGGGTATCAAGGTGTTCCTTTCCCTGCTTCTTTCGTATCTTTCCCCCCAGACTGTTCATGCTTCTCCCGACTTCTTACTGCCTCAAAAGAATAACAAAAACAAAACAGTTATTACATCATATTTTGGAGTCAATAAAGCAGTGAGGTCTTAGTGAGGCTATCTCTAGTAAGCAAGTACAACTGCATTCACTGGGCAGGCCACACAAAGGCCTCAGGCCATGTGTGTCCATCAGAAACACGTTCTGAGGCATACCTCCCAGGCTCATCTTTGAGAGAACTGTCATGAAGGAGAAGCAACAGGGGGCTCTCCACCATCTTTCTTCTAAAGTTTTATTTATTTATTTATTTATTTATTTATTTATTTTCCCAATATCCTTCTCCATCTTTTCAGCACTCTTTGGGATTTCAGTCCCATATATGACAGCAGACAAAGTACATGATTTCAGGTGGAATAAGGTTGAATTTATACCTGTACTGAATAGGCGTGGTTGAGCAAGAGAGCAGGTCTTCTCATGGCTTCCTGTGCACCCTCCAGAACTCTAGGAAGGAAACCATTAGGTAACAGTGTAGTAACCCAAAATCTTATCACTGATCGTATCCTTAAATTGATTATTAAGGACAATAATAACACAGTTCCACTTGACTGATCTGTTCTTTTCTTTCAGAATCTCATCTACTCAGTACAGCAGGTGAGTGGGGTCATGCCTCATCTTGCCTGCCTGCCTGTGAATTTGTGGAAGGGAGAGTTCACTGGCTTACTGTCCTGTATGATTCCTGTTTACCATCCTTCATACCATCTAGCACAAGGCCTTCCACTTTGATCCTTGGAAAATGATGGTACATTAAAAAAAAAAAAAAAAATCTCAAGTGAAAGAGCCTGGGCTTTGAATGCATAGAAAGGCATTCTCTTTCTACCTCCACAACTAAGTTGTGAATCTCCAAGGAAAAACTACTAAGGTGAGTGTGTTGGTTAGGATTTTGTTAGAGTTCATTTTAAATTAATAAGAGGGGTTTATTCTTCTTACCTGACAGAAGTCTTTCTTAAAATATGCTTTTCAGGGGTGCCTGGGTGGCTCAGTTTGTTAAGCAACTGCCTTCAGCTCAGGTCATGATCCTGAAGTCCTGAGATCAAGTCCCACATCAGACTCCCTGCTCAGCAAGAAGTCTGCTTCTCCCTCTGACCCTCCCCTCTCACACACTCTCTCTCATTTTCTCTCTCTCTCAAATAAATAAATAAAATCTATAAGTAAGTAAATAAATAAATAAAAGTATGCTTTCCATCTTCTTGTTGGTTGGTGTGAAATCCCAAGATGGTGGCTCTACTTCCAAATTCAATCAAGAAGCGGGAGGGCTAAGTAAGAAATACTAGGACTAAAAAGAAATGACTTTTCTTAGTCAACTTTCCTAGAAGTCCCATCCAAGTTCTCCTTAAAGCCACCATCAGATTGGCTAGAGGTATGTAACAGAGGGCCATGCTGACCAATGAGAAATGCTGGGAAAGATAGCTATAAGAGGGGGGACATTACCAGAGCAGAGAAAACCCATACTTTGTTCATTAAGAAGAGAATGGATACCAAAGGGACCACTCATTCCCATTGCCACACTTTACACATGCCACACATTTGTAAAATTAAAAAAAAAAGTTATAACGATTTGGAAATTTAAATGAGATAATGCATTTGTGTAATGCCTGGCTTATAGCAAGCATTCAGCAACCTGTGTTTTCTTCACTTCCTTATTCAGGTTTTCCTAATATCCAAAGGAGCACATTCCTGTGAAACACTCCCCAAATGACATAAAGCTAAAAAGCAATTACCATTTATATAGAAATTTTTGTGAATGTACCCAAGACTACAACATAAGCTCTCTTAGGCTATCTTGATACCTTAGGACACATCTTGCTAACAGATGTGCAAAATAAATACAGATGAAACACAGATGTTCACAGACTTGGGTGGAAGCTTGATGCTAAGATGCTGTGTGGGGATCCAGGGAAGGAGCTAGGTAGCACAACTCTCACTGCTCAGAGCATGTTCCTCTGCAGCTCACTGAAAAACCAATGCTGAAGGCTATTTTCTCACCTCTTGCCTTTTTTTTTTTTTTTAAAGAAGTGAATATCCTCCTCAGATATCTTGTGGTTAGCAAAAACAGGTACTCATGTAGGTCTTCTGTAATAGCAAAGTGGTGTAATGTCAACTTGTGAAGAGTGGGAGATACCTGTATACAGTAGATACTCAATAAATGTTAGTTAACAGGATGAATTTTTATAGCATCTTATGGTTTTCAGATGATGTATTCTCAACCTTGGCCTAGTATTTCTTTATTGATCCATGAAGGCAGAGATCTGGACTCAGTGGCCCTGGAAAGAAGTTTTCGACTCTTCAGGTAACTCACTGAAAACTATCTATAGTTTTCTGAATATAAAGAAAGAATAGTTAAGAATCTGAATATAAGACGAATCTGAATATAAGAAAGAATAGTTTCTACATTTTTGATAACTTGTTTTTTGTTGTTGTTGTTTTGAGGAGGAGGATGGATCCTTTGAGCTATATTGGTGGCAACATAAGAAACTGTTAGCATAATGAGAAATATAGAAATTTTGAATATTATTGGGAATCTCAAATTTAAATTAAAATGGAGAATGATTTTTTTCTGTTTAAAAAGTGTAGTGATATTATTATAGAAATTATTACCTTGCAAGTAGTTAGGATGATGTACAAAAACAAGCAGAAAAATATTAATGGTAACATCACCAGGATTCCTATAACTTTTGACAAGTCAAAATTTTATATAAAATTCAGATCTTTTAGCTGATTAGGCAATTCACAGTTGGCAAAAGGTGTACTTGAGTCAATCTTCACCTGGCAAATTTGACTTCCTGTTTCTAAGAAAAAAATTTGTCTTTTGAAAAAAATAAAAAAATAACTCCCTAGGCTTTTTGCACATCAAATAGCTCTTACAGAACCAAATTTTGATGAGGTAAGTGTAAGGAGTTTAGTAACATATGGATTAAATTTCCCTTAAAATAGACATCATTTTAAAATTGAGGAGGAAAAAAAAGCTCTTGGTAAAATATGAAAATATGTTTTGGTTTTCCTTGAACCCCAAACACAATTTGAAAAATAGTTCAAGATGTTCACCAAACCCCCAATACAGCTGGTTTCACCCATCCCTAGTTCCAAGATATGAACTATTGGGAGTTCTGGTAATTACAAATATTATAAAAAGTATTAGAAAATATTGGCAAAAAGTCAGAGAGAAATGAAGAAAGAGCAAAAATTTAGAAACAAACAAATTCAAACTTAGGGATTCTGTCTCCAAAAGCTCATGGGGAGGCAATCCTGATTCCAGATAGCTGATTAAATAATTTAAATTTTTTCTTACATTTCAGAAGAAATAATTTAATGACAAATATGGGTGGATAAATATTTTAAGAACACTTCTGATAATAAAATTATCAAAAAGAAAAAAACGTTCCATTGCAGAAGGCAAATTTGGTGAAAGGCTACATCAAAAGTATCCACAAAGACAAGACCATCTCAAAGAGCCAGTGAGGTTCTATAAGGGCCAATGCTCCTACCAGTTTTGATCAGAACCAGTTAGCTCAGTTGAAGAAGTCTTATGCTATCAAAATTAAGGTCATGATTCAATTTATTCTTAAATTTGTATAAGCTTGCCCTCCACAATAAGTCCTTCTCATTAGTGGCAGGGCAAACTTTCTGAAGTTCAAAGACTTCAAGTCACTTTTTTACACCCTTTATGGGTTCTCCACTGTCTTCAGAAGTATGTCCAAACTTGGCACCAAGAACCTTCCTGGGTACTGATTATGGCTCATTTTTCACTGGCTTATGTTTTACTCTTGCCCCCTAGATAACTCTATATTCTAATTATATGAACTATTTACAGCCCCTACCATGTTGGTGGGACATCCTGTTGATGATGTAACTTGAGGTTTTTTGTTTTTTCCTTTTTCCTTGCTGAAGGAGGTACTATTATGTCACTTTTATCACCTTTGGGAGAGTAAAGGATCTTGAGGCACGGAGTGCAGGGCTCCCAATCCAAAGAGGACACACACACACACGCATATACACACACTACGTGGAAGACAAAGTGGCCGTGAGCAAGTATGCAGTTGTCCTGACCGTTCAGGAAAAGGAGGGTAAAAAGAATCTGTTTCCAGGACTGAAATAGAAAAGCTGCCTGACCCCTGGTGGTAGGAGTCCTTGGGAAGGAAAAGACATCAGAAACTCTAAGTCTGTAGGGGATAAATGCTTAGTCCAATCCTGACATCATGTTCCTGCAGTAACTGTCTGTCATCTCAGAAAATGGCTCTGTATGGGACCCAGAGACCCAAGGATTAAGAGCTTGGGGCTTGGGGACTCACATTGCACTGAGGATAGTTCTGAAGGTTCATCTTTCAGCCTCTGGGATTCATAAGAGCAGATCTGTCATCCTCTGGTCCCTCATGATCTTTTGTGGACTGTGTAGGTCCAATTGTCAACAGTGTCACCAAGTGGCAGCAAGAGGCACAAGCAACAATGAACCGACCAAATCCCAGGCTCTAGATGGTTGAGTGTTAAAAGCAGAGTGATGACCTCCTCTTAGGCTGTATAAATCTTTGGAGTTTTAGCAAAATCAGAAAAATTGAGGAACTGAGAGGTGGAGAGCCGAATGTTTGACTAATCTAATGTGAATGGACTCAGCAAGTTCTCTTTTGAGTGTATAAAAGAAGTAAATCCCCCCTGCCTTTGCCCAATTCCATGGAACAATTACTACCTGTCATCCTCTGACTTCCCATCATCTGGAGGGTTCCTCATCCCCCTTGTCTTGCTGTCATCTTTAGTACCACTTCACTCAGAAGTGCTCCCGTCCTCACTGAGCCTGAAGTGTCCCCTTAGCCCCCATGCAGACATTCATGTGACCTCTCCTCTCACTAAACTGTGCTTTTCTCTTCACATTGCAACCAAGAGTCCCTGAGTGAAAATGTCCGATTTGCTCGTTGTTCTTCCAACCTATGTCTCTCCACTCTGTGAGACTGTCGAAAGCAAGGACTGCATGTTATTACTGACCCGTTTTCACTACCAGCATGTACTAACTAACAATAAGAGAACCAAGTCCTTGGTTAGGAAAGAGAAACGTCCATGCCAAATAACAGCCTCAAAAACTATGACCAACAAGAGCTCTGGTTTTGTTTACTAGCCCTTGGATTGAATGAATAAAATAGATAGAAATTGGACCAAGGTCATCAGGGAATTGTGTGCTTAGAGAAACACAAAGCTCATGAAGAAAGTCCTGGGATTGTTCATTCCTTAATGAAATCATCGTGTCCTCAAACACTCACCAAGAGGAAGTGGAGAACTCCCAAAGCATCCCTGGGACACTGGACAGGGAAAGAGTCGCAGAGGGCTGACTTGAAGGCTGACAGGTGGATTGGCCAAGGAACTCGCTCCACTGCCAGTGCAGGAAGCCCTGTTTTCCTACGGAGGAAATGGCATGTGCTTTGGACCAGTGGCCCCTTGAGGTTGCCCCCCACGTTGTTCCTTTTCAAATGGAAGGCTTCATAACAGATTTTTCTTTTTCAGGCATTTCCAAGCAGAAAACAGAGCAGCAGAGAGAATACAGTACAGGGGACTGGTTAAACAGATGTTGGGGATAAAAGGGGACACTGGAGTAACACAGAGACAATGATAGGGAAGTCGGGCCTGGGAAAACAAAGAACAAGGTTAGTAGCTAACCTCTAAAAGCAGAGAGGTGGTCCCTCTGGGATTGTGGGATTGTGCAGACTGTTCAGGAACATAAAAGAAAGACTTCTTGAAGCTGAGATGTAGACCTGAAGCGGGAGGGCCAGACCTCCGGCCCTGGGGGAGGATGCCCGTGGAACCAGAACTCAGACCTGTGTGTGGGAGGTGTTCGACCAGCTCTGGGAGTCCTCCTGGGACAAAAGACCAATTCTGAGAATTGCAGCAGGCAGAGGAAGGGGCACATGTCTCCTCCCTGGTCCCGTCTTCTAGGCTCCCTCTGGCATCTTGTGCTGACATAAGCCAGGTGACAAAGGAGAAAAGTGTTTTGCAGAGTCCCAGCCCCAGCATCACAGAGCAGAGCGCAGAAAGGTGGGCTAGAGGGAGGGAGAGGCCATATTCCCAACCTTGTTTGCTCGCCCTGACACATGCTCTTCTACATGGAGCTGAACTTTCAGAAAGGAAGAACTCCTTTATAACTTTTTCTAATAAGACTCAACCATCTGTCATACAAACAAAAACTGTTGCTGTGTCCCCAGGAAGAAGAGACATGAAGTCTCAACAGTCAAGTTTTCCATACCTGGGCAAGGGGCATGTATCCATCTCTGAGCCGTGTTAGCTTATGTTATAATTCAATCACAGTTCCACCAGAATATTTTGCAACGTGAACACTAAACTTGAAAGTGTCCCCAAAATACAACAGTTCTGACATAAAATAACAGGAAAACAAAGAAAAATAATTAGCACATATGCCACACGACACAGAAAGCAAGGAAGAAAATCAGCATGGCCACTACTCTGTGTTTCTGCAAGTGTCACAAAGCTATAAGACATTTGTAATCCTGTCCCTCCAGAACCCCATCCTGTGTTTTCTCTTCCCTTAGCTCCTCAGCTAATTTGGTTCTTTACCTGCTCTAGTGATACAAACCTTTAATCCTCATGGGTTCTACCTCCTTTTGGGTGCTTCCATTTTCATGAACTTTTGTTATTGGTTATGAAGGCATGAGAAGATACCCAGAGAAAACCTAGACAGAATCCTTCCTGTCCTCACTGTACAGCAGCAGTCCAGTTCCCTCTGGATCATTGGGATAATTCACCCACGCGAATGGCAAGCACCTTTTCTGCCACAAGGACCCCCAAATGGCCAGTGGTACTTCTAAAATGTTGGGGTAGTGAGAGCAAAAAACAGAGTCATTCAGGATGTTTTGGACATTGGTAATTGGGTTACTCCTTGGAGTGGTAGTTTACCAGGGATAAAAGTTAGGCTCCGTTTAAAGAGATGAGGAAGAATAGAAGAGAAAACCGTGATGTCATGTGCGAATGATAGACTGGCATCACTGGTGTTGGTTCACATACCCCAGATCAAAGTAATGGTTCTGGAAATATTTGAAATCTTGGAAGCTGGGAGCACCACTTCTTGACAACTAGAGTCCCAAGACCTTGGATAATTAGATCTTATAGTCCCAAGATATTCATCATTAAAACATACCTTTTCTGAAACCCAATCTCTTCGTGTCCTCATTAGCTCAGCTGATAAATTTGTCCAGGTTGATTTAAAAAGCATAAGGGGGATGAACATACTGGCTGGTTAGGTAAACAGGTGTTTATTAGTAGAAAAAAGCCAATGAGAAGACAATGCGGTGAGTCTTGGTAAGGTGTAAAAAACCTCAGGCAGTGATTTTAAAACAGGTAACAGTAGGATGTAAATAATGGAATGTATTTTTTTCTTCTTGGGACTTATTTTTTCTCTTTCATACTTTCAAGCATCCTTTCAAATGTCAAGTGAAACAGGCAAACTGTTCACTTGAAATTTCCAAGAAGTAAAGAAGGTGATAATTTTCAGAGGTCTTCTCCAGGCTTCAATATCATGGTATCTGAGAAAAAACAAATCAGGTGACTTAAGGCTCTTCTTTGTTATTTTTCTCTTTCTCACTTAGCCTATTTTCTAACCCAATTTTTCAGAACTCTGTTGCTTCTGAACTTTTTATGAGCATGGATATGTGTTCAAATTTAAAAAAAAAATCAAATGTGTAAATACTACAGTAAGGGATTAATAGACAATCTGAAGTTAGCCTCAATTTTAGATTTAAGGCTACATTCCAAATGCTAGTTTGTCTTAAGTATTGCTTTTTCTTTTGATCCTAGGTGTTAAAACAGGAAAGTTCTACATGAAATTGCCTTCCTGGTGTGAATTGTGAGACTTCAAGCTCAAAGATACTTGTGAAATCCAGACCTCATTTTATTCGTTAATACCTATAAGCACACCTACTCTTTAGCTAAACAATCCGAGACCTAGCTTGACCTTTTAATGTATAAACAGAAGCCTGATTGTCTTCTCCTGAAATGCAGCAAATTCAGGAGGAAAGTCACACAGTGTACTTTCAAAGGTTATGGGTGAAAACACAGGGATTAAGGCTGGGTCAATCGTGGAATTGGAGGGGCGCTGAAAGAAAAATTTAGAAGACGTTGTTGGCAGAAAAAAATAGGAGAGGAGGAATGAAATCCAGGCCCTTGTACTGATTGCCTGATATTAGTCTCACCCTGGAGAAGCCCTACTCACCTCTGCGAAGTAGGTGGCTTGGGAGAAGTGGGAGACAAAGGGACTGAGTCAAATAGTAGTGAAGTGTCCCCTTGCCATGTGTCTGTGCCCTCTGAGGCCAGTGACAGTGGAAATGGGCAGAGCCCCACCTGTGACAAGTGGCATCATAAATCCTTGCTACCTTACTCGTGGATGCATACACTACCTTGACTCTGGACACTGTCACTACTGCTCCAGACAAAACAGAGACCAAAGGGACCTGTGGACAGGGAGAACTGTGGTTGCCATAGGGCTGGCATTCATTCCACAATGTAGAACATAAACCTCAACAAAAACCAAGGCATTTGGGGGGCGCCTGGGTGGTTCAGTGGGTTAAATCCTCTGCCTTCAGCTCAGGTCATGATCCCAGAGTCCTGGGATAGAGGCCTGTGTCATGCTCTCTGCTCAATGGAAAACCTGCTTCCTCCTCTCTCTCTCTGCCTGCCTCTCTGCCTACTTGTGATCTCTCTCTCCGTCAAATAAATAAAAATATTAAAAAATTAAATAAATAAAAATCTTAAAAAACAATAAAACAAGGCATTTTAGAAAAGACCAGAGCAAAAAGCACAAACAATAATGAGAACTGAAGAGAAAAGCCCAGTAGGCTCCTGCAGTGGCTTTTGCCTCTCCCATATAACAGTATTTATGGAAATATGGTTCAGCTTTGGGGAGGAAATATACACACGCATGTTCACACACAGACATACATCCACACACATTCACACAATCATTTTTCAAAGACTGCAGCTTAAGCCTCCTCAGCTTTCTGAACATCAGTCATGTTTTGACAAATCAGCAGAACTCCCAAGAACACGGTAACTGGCTGGCAAGACTGTGATCACTTTACCCCGTCTCTAAATGCGTGCTTCTCTGGGAATACACGTTCATGCCTTACCCAGCAAGAGAACACAATGTGGCCATATGGTTAGTACTAGGAAATAATTATCCTGTAAGGGGAGGGACGCCCGTTTCTACTTAATCTTCGTTCTGTTACTGGTGGGATAAGGACCCTGAATCCTCAACTCCTTTCTCTCTGGGAGGGATGAGTGTTACTGTGGTTTCTCCTTCTTCCCTAAGACAAATGCAGAACTCTCTGGTAGAATGTTTCAAGATGCTTGGCGAACTGGGTCAGCTCCGGGAGCAAAATCGCTGTTGTTTCCTTCCACAGGAAGCTCGCCTCACCTTAACAATTCCACATCTACCCAAATAAAAAGAACCGAAGGTAGAGACTCAGGGTCCTCTCCATCATTCATTCCCCCCCTCCCCACTCCTGTTTCCTGCATTTAATAAAGGCAGAAGCTAAAATTTAAAAGCATTTGGAAAACCATGAAGCCATCTCCTGGTGTTACATGGCATGTTTTATATTATAGTGTGGTAGAATTAAGGGAAGAGGGAGTCTAGAATCTGCCTCTTGCTCCAAAAATTGGTGTCTCAACATCAGATTGATCTAGATGGTGCCTGACATACAAGATGAAGCCAAAAATGTCAGTAAATAGAATTTTTTTTATAATAGCAAAAGCACTGGTTTAACCGATATTTTACTGAATTAGCAAAAGATGCACACAGTAAACTTCTTAAATATTAAAGAATTCATTCCAGCAAAACTGCTTAAAGCAAATCTTTTTCCTGCTTTTTTTCAAAGAGGTATTTTCAAGCTGACATGTTGTTCACAGGGTTTGTTGTGTACACAGGAGATCTGTTCCCAAATACCCCAACCTTATTAACCATCGCTGGACTCGGGCTATTTCCTATGGGAAACACAAAAATTTTTTTGTTGTTGTTTTCAATAAAACATTTGGGCCAAATTAGAAAGTAAATAAATGAATACTTCTCAAGAATCCATGATAACACTTGCTGAGCAGTGGGTCAGGCCAGATTTAATCTAAAATCTTTCTGCTGTGTGTAAATGATTATGTCATAGCATTTGTCTTTAATTACTCACCTCTTTCCAACGGCTTGACTCATAATGTGTTTCTCGGTTAACCACAAACACTTGTACTACAAGATTTGTCATATAGATTCCCTCACCCCCTTCCCGACCCTTCTGTTTTTGTTCTTTGTAACAACATTCTTCAGTCGTAGCTCCTGAAAAAGAAAGTTTGAAACATTGTCTAAACCACTCCCTCCTTGATATTTTGAAGATGTCCATGCTGAGAAAAATAACCCCATCTTCTCTTGACTCATGAAGACCATCATAGCAGTTTTCGTGGTAATGGAAATAAGCAATCCTGTATCATCCCGGTTTTGTACTATATGGCGCCGTTCCTGTGAGAATTTCTAGGCGTTCAAGAACATATGAAAAGAATAAAAACAGAACGTCGTAGCTTGTAATTGAGTACAAGTCAATTAGGCAACCACATACATATTTTTTCCTTCATCACTTCACTTCTCGCCTCACCTGCCCCTATGAGAAACAGAGTGAATTATAATTTAATGCAGAATAAATTAAATCGGTCCCTTCCTCAGCCCACTTAGCACCTATTGTTAATCCTCGAAGAGTTAGCAGAGGTGAGGGCTCCCACCAGTGCTTATTGCCATCTCTTCAGACTAATCCCGTATGAAGTTTGGGATTATAGAATTTGGGGAAATGTGGGAAGTGATGCAATCCTAAAGATATGTTCATCCGGGACTGGGTTTTTTGTAAGCAAATTGGAAGCACCTAAATGATGTAATTTGGGAGTTTTAAAGGTGTGCTGGCTCTCAAATCTCCATCCTACTGACCTGAAATCCCTCCTTTCCTAGTTTAGTTTGTTTTGTTTTGTTGGTAGTAAGTTAGTTAAAATAAAAGCGACTTTATTAAAAAAACAGAAGTCGGCACATGAGTTTTTCTTTGGGCAGTGAAAAGTCCCCAGTTAAAATGCCAATACTGGCAAGAATTGGCGACACATTAGTTATGCTCCAGGAAGGTCAAGAGATGACAAGGACCATTTTTGAGCTGCCTTCTAAAATCCCAGTAGTGGTTACTACTCTAGGATCTGGTCCCCAACTCCTTCTTCTCTTTTCTAGTCTTTTTTTTTTTTTTTTTTTTTTTTTGAGAGAGAAAGAGAATGAGAGAGAGTGTGTGCAAATTCGGGGCAACAGCAGAGGGAGAGCAAGAATCTCAAGAAGACTCCATGCTCAGAATGGAACCCCATGTGGGGCTCGATTTCACAACCCTGAGATCATGACCTGGCTGAAATCAAGCGTCTGCTGTTGAACAGACTGGGCAACCAAGGCACCCCTGCCTAACTCCTCTCTGTGATTCTTTTTTCTTTAGCCATTAGATACAGATATACATAGATAGTGCCAAGACTTTGTAGCTGATCTACCTCTGATGGAAGATTTTCTGTCTAGCTGATGGCCATCCTTCTACCTAGACCCGGACCTCCCACATTCTGATGCCAAGCTTCAGTAGCCTTCCTTTTTCTTTATGCCTGCCCTTGTCCTTACCCCTTTGATTACATGCTGGAAGTTGTCATTTTCTCATCGACACTTTTGCTTTCTTTTTTTCTCTTGCCTTGTAGAGTCACCATTCAGAACGTAACAGACATGTCAAAAATCCTCTTTCATGTTTGATAAGGAAATAAATAATGATGTAACAGGCACACCGTCCTCAATGGAACCAGCCTTAACTGGGGGGCCCAATTCCTATCCAACAAGCCACATTAAGAAACCTCAATGAAAATTGCACCCCTGTGGACTCCATCTGCTAATGGCTTCATTTGCCAAAACCAGAAGTGTTCTACTGCTTGTTTTGCCTACTTTCTACCATCCCAAATTTGAGCACCTGGGATTGACTGGGATTTCAAAAACATTTCTGTGTCTTATGCTTTTATTCATCAAGAAGCATCTACTTTACTATCCTTATTTACAATTATTTTTTTTCATTCATCTGATACACTGACTTTATTTCTTTATACCATATGCATTTTCAAGTTACCTTAAATCCTTTTTGGAATAATGCAGAAGTTATTTGGTAAACTTATTAGGGTAAATACACACACACACACACACACACACACATACACATATTTTTCCTGCCTTTTGTTCTTTTCATCTTTCTATGGCTCAACATTTCCTTAGTCTTGATTTTTTTTATCTGATCATCACTATAACCTGTAATCGGAGTGAAAAAAAAGAAGAAAATCTATGTACTCGTTCCAATTTTCTATTTAGCAGCTATACCACCAGTAAATTCCTTAACTAAACTTTCTTTAAATAAAGATTATCCTTACAATAGAGACAACGTGACAGATAGATAAATTCATAAATATGAAAGTCCCCAACAAAATACTTGATATATAGAATATACTCAATAAATACTCCTTGATTCATAAATTATAAAATATAACTGTCACCGTACTGACTTGATTTTTTGTTAAGCATTTGGCAATGGCAATGCATGTCTTACATAGCAACATTTCTGACAAAACTCCTCTCTGGTTTAAACATTTGCCCATGGTCCCAAGTGTGATGTCACTAATCAGATAGGTCTATAAACAATTTTAGATGAGGACAAATGATGACTTAATCAAAATCCTTTCGGGGAACCTGGTGACTCAGTCAGTTAAGCAACATGCTCTTGATTTGGCTCAGGTCATGATTTCAGGGTCCTGGGACCAAGCCCCACATGGAGCCGTGCAGTGAGGGGAGAGGCTGCGTGAGGGCTCGCACGCGTGAGCTCTTGCTCTCACTCTCTTTTCCCCGACTCTCGCTGACATTCTTTCTCTCTCAAATAAATAAATCTTTAAAACGAAATCCTTCTCTTTTTGAGTTAATGAAGCCTCCTAAACAACCACCTCTCTTTTGTCTTTTTGTTATGTATTTTCCCAAGGACACGACTTGATTTTCTTTGGAAATGTTCCATCAGGCTTCATTGCTGAGGCCAGCATCTCACCCATTTTTCTCCAGCCAACCCTGATACTAATGGGAGTGGGTAAAAGAGATGGATGTCAGAGGGAAATCCAATGTCAAGTTTTCCCTCTCAATCAGCTACAATAGCAGAAAATAAGAACTTGAGCTTCAAGGGTTTTGACTACCTCAAAAAGTCATAGAACCTGTGGCATTCAAGTAGGTTAACTGTTTCCCCGAAAAGCATTCCAGTAATCTCTTCACTCTCACCCCCTCCAACTTGTTATCATATATTTTGACGTTCTTTCTCTCTTTACAAAATTCATTAAGTTGCCAATTTATATAACAGAGGCTAACAGACAAATGTTTAAATGTTAAATTTACAGTAGGCCCCTTCTTGGGAATAGACTAAAAGATCTCTCAGGCACAAAATGCCATAAAAGCATGAGGGTTTGGGTATCCTTTAATTGTGTGAAGAGGAATAATAAAAGGACAGAATCCTAAGAGAAAAATTAAACTTTCTAAAGACAGAACAATGCTGCATTTTAAGTAACCACTTTAAAGACATGACTGCTGTTTTGGCAAAAGCCAGTAAGCCACACAAAATTAATTTCATGTTTCATTGACATTACTTTCAGGAATTTCATGTTGACATAACCTATAGAGTAAGGGTGAGATAGTGCAGACAATATATTTAATGCTGCTACACCAACACAAAATATTTTAAATCTGAACAGAGACCCGACATTGTAAAATAATCATGTTCTGTGTCAAAAAAAAAAAAAAAGAAAAAAGAAAAAAAAGAATGAAACCGTGATTTTCACATCCGCTGTCTAAACGTTAATTGCTTCTAGTGCAAAAGTTTAAATCGAGTTCTGAACTTTTCATGGCTCCTGTGTTGAGCCTATGATACATTTCAACCTATTTCTGATTTTGTCTTCCATGTAGATAGTGAAGATTTTTATGATTGCTATGTTAAAAAAAAATCAATGAATATGTGATTGCAAGTTGTATGTTAACAAGAAAGCATCTATGAACACTTGCTTCTAAATACATTTAATGGAATAGTTGCCTTTCTACAAAGCAAAATGTTTTCACTTACTCAACCAGTTGAGGGGAAGCGAGGTTGTTGGCTTGGCCACTGGTATGTTTGTGTGTCTCATAATAGCCGTATGTTCCATTCTTTACATTAGCATCTGTCACCATGGATCTCTGATCCAAATGCTGAGGAAAGCCATTGCATGACCAAGGCTCTCTCTGACTCTGAGGCAAAAGGCATTGTTTTTTTATCATGCACAGTTTCTGCTTCTAACCCTTGGGTTCCAAAGTCACACATTAGCAATTAGCAGGAGTCAGGCCAGAATTGCTTCTATTGTAAAGGCTTCCTAACTGGTTTCCATCTTCTAAAGGTATGTATTAGCACATTTGTTAAGAGTTATTTTCATCTGTTTGGCTTATAATTTGTACCCTTTCAAGTATACCATAAAGCTGGGATTTCATTTAGTCTGGCAGAATCTGGAGACCACTTGGTAATACAGGAATCTTACTGTTGGCTAGGTGGGTGGATTTCTTGAACTTTATGATTTCCAAATTTCAGAGTGACAACCATTGCTTGAAGTCATGGGAAACTTTTCCTCTTGTGATTTAGTTTTGCCATGTGTATTAGCCAATTGTTGCAAAAAAAAAAAAAAAATACTGCTGCATAATATGCCACCCAAAACAACATGACTACTCTCACTCACACATCTGTTGATCAGCTGGGGGTCAGCTGATCTGAGTTGGCCTCCACTAAGCACTGCTCCAATTTCCAGGTTGGATCTGGGTCTGCTCCACATGTTTCTCATCATCTTTGGACTGTGGACTAGCTGAGACATGTTTATCTCATGGCAATGGCAGAAGCATAAAAAAGGACAAGTGGAAACACACTATGTCTCTTAAAGCCTGTTCCCAGAACTGGCAACTTCACTTCTGCCCATATTCCATTGGTTAAATCAAGTCAATTGGCTGAACCCAAAGTCAAGGACTGGGAAACCACATAATGCTTCTAGTGAGAAGAACTACAAAGTAATATGCCAAAGGGCAGGACACTGTAAGGGGTTACGCACTGGGCCAACCATTCCTTCTTCCATGTTGTCCACTGTCAAGGAAGGCATGCAAGTCGGTCTGTAGCCACTATTCAAGTAATTAATGTGGCACATTTGAGAGGTACAAGTCTCTCAGCGAGGAAGATCATGCACCATCTTTCACTTGAATTATACCTTTAGCTTGTTGCCATGCTAAAGTCTCACAGCATCTAAGGGCATACTGGGGCACTTCACAGTAGAATTCTAATTTTTGTTCATTAACACAAGTTGCATAGAACGTTGATAGTTACAGTTTGTGGTATCTCTAGCCCAAGGTCGACTCACACAAAAAAGGAGAGAATTTTGCAGAGATTTAGGGGAAGGACTTTAAGGTAGAAGTGATGCTGGGTCAGTAAGAAAACTGGCAGCTCTGCTTTTTCTTTCTCAGAGCCCAGATTCTCATTAAGCATTCAGGGTACCCTGCTCCTCTACCCACCACAAGGAAAGACCAAATTGGCCAGGGTGGAGAGAGAGGGGTGGGCGGTGAGATGAGAGAGAGGCTACGTGGAGGATAGTGGAAGAACCTAGCCAATAGCAAGGACCTAGACCCTAGAACTGTGAACCCAGTTGAGTTCTTTTAGCCAGGTCGCAGGTGTTCAAACTATCCTAGCTAAATTGCCATATGTATGACTAAAGAGACCATCCTGGATAGTCCAGCCACAGCAGACATCACATGAAGCAAAGAAGAGCCACTCTTGCTGTGCCTCCTCTGAATTCCTAATCCAAAGGATTGTGATAAATAATAAACATGTTATTGTTTTAATCCATTATATTTGGAGGTCGTTTGTTAGCCTGCCATAAGATCATTGAAACAATGAATTTCTGGTAATTTGATAATTTCTCCAAAAGGTGGAATTCTTTTCTTTTTTTAAAAAAGTATGTACTTATTTTAGAGAAAGAGCAAGCATGCACAGTGGGGAGGGGCAGGAGGAGAGGGAGAGAGAGTCTGAAGAAGACTCTGCCCTGGGCACAGAGCCCAGTATGGGTCTCGATCTCACAACCCTAAGATCATGACCTCAACTGAAACCGAGTCAGATACTTCCCCAACTCAGGTGCCCCCCGCCACCAAAAGGTAGAATTCTTATTTGTTCTATATCATTTTGCCATTTGGGACATTCTTTCCAGAGAATGGGGCATTTTTATCATAGAGAATGTCAGTGATGATATATGACAGTCTTGTTATTTGATGAGTTTGGAGAGGGAAGATCTAATTTATTCTTTTCAACTAAGTATTATTTAATTTCGAGGCCTATGATTTACAACTGGATTACTTAAAAGAGAGATTCAATAAATTAATGTATTAGCTGGTTTTCTGTCAGAAAATTAACCAGGTCAAGGGACCACCACCTATTGGAGACTCTAAGGGAGGGTCTATTTCCTGCTCATCTGGGCTTTTGGCCCAGTATTTTGTTGTTGTAAGATCGAGATCCAGATTTTCTTGTTGGCTGTAAGCTAAGAGCTGTTCTCAGCTTCTAGAAGCCATTTGAATTCCTTGGTTCCTGGCCCTTTTTTTGCAGCAATGGCAGGTCATAATCCTTCTTGAGTTCCTGTGTCTCCTTCTCCTTCTCTGCCCCCAGCCATAGGTGACAGCTCTTAGAAGCATACTAGGACAGAAAGCAAGCAGGTTAGAGACCCAGGGCTCTATTCTGGTGTCACTGATCTTCCCAGTGAAACTGGCAAGTTACTAATTCCCTCTCATTTGGGAGCAGGACTCCTCTGTCCAACCTCTCTCTCTCTCTCAACCCAAGAGGAAGATTTTTCTTTTAGATCCAAACAAAATAAAACAGAACAAAACAAAACAAAATTTTATAAAGGAACATTTATAATGGGGATTTTTTTTTTAATTTTAGGGTATATTTTTATTTCAAAGAAAGGGCTTCTGGACACCTACACAGATCCTTGAGCTCATTGCCAAGCCTAGCTGTTCCTCCTTCAGGATTCTGAGTACTCTCTAGCTGTGCTCACGAAATTATCCCTTGGTGTCCAGCTGACTCAGCCTTTCTCATATGTCACCAACTGTTACCTAGCCAGGAGACAGCTACCATCTTGTCCTCTTTCAGTTTATGTTAACATTACTCATGACTATTAATTACCTCACGATCTAATTACAAAGCCATGAGCTTGAGCATGGGATGATTGATAGGGTACAATGTTTCTCAGCTTTATTTATGTAGCAGGGAACAGTATTCAAAGATATCCAATGTAAAAACCCTGTTATTTAAAAAGCTCAAATGGAGCCTTCATGATTGTTCATTCAGATTCTCCCAACCCTGCCTGTGTAATTCCTGAAACTTTATCATGGTGTCCTAAGGCCTCTTTGGATACTGAAAACATTGGTGTGGTGGAAAGAACCCTCAAGTGGGAGGCAGAATACACTTCCCAATTTTCAGTCTGTGACTTTAACAACCCTCTCAACTCTGAGATTCTCTTCTCATCTAAGTGAGAATAATACCCTTTCCCACCAATTCATGGGACTGTTTTGAGCATCAGTCTCACGTCCTGTTAGAATTCTTCCCCTCATTTCTACACGAGTCTTCTAATGACACAAGATTGTTTTTTACTTCAACACCCCACCTATTTTTATAACTGTAGGCCACTGACCAAGTTTTCCTCCATATCAAGAATGGATTTTCCTTTTTCTACTCTTCTGACATAAATGACAGCTCATCTTTGAAGCAGTCAGGCCCAGTCATAATGAAGAGATTGTAAGTGTGTGTGTTCTTTTTAATCTGGGTTTGCATAGTATTTTGTTTATAAAGCTATTATACTGTGTCTGAATTTCTATAAACCAAAGGAAATGTGGAATTTTATCTTTTATGTCTGATGTCTAATATGATCTTAGCACAAAATATGTTCCCAGGAATTGTTTTCTAAATGACTGAATCAAAAACTAAACATGTGGAGTATTTATTATTATTATGCTGGCTATCTCTATATGAAGACTGTATTTTCTCCTCCTAAATACCTTGTCTTAGGCTCCCCAACCTGTTATCACATTACCCTACCAATACTCCACTGCACCAAACCATTAGTGATAATGCAGAAGACACAGAAATGTTAATAAAAGGAAAAGAGAAATTGTACATTTCATAGTAAACTTTTTTAGAATTTCCACTGTACTTGTCTGTCCTTCCACATCCCCTCTTTTCCATACTTTTGCCAGTAGTTCTGCTCTAATATATTTGCCTTGCAGGGCACCTACCTGAGTGGCTCAGTGGGTTAAGCCTCTGCCTTCAGCTCAGGTCATGATCTCGGGGGTCATGGGATCAAGCCCCACATCAGGCTCTCTGCTCAGCAGGGAACCTGCTTCCCCCTCTCTCTCTCTGCCTGCCTCTCTGCTGACTTGTGATCTCTGTCAGTCAACTAAATAAATAAAATCTAACATATCTGCCTTGTATCCAAGCCTTCTTATCAAAATATTTCTTTTGTTTATAGAGAAAACTCTCATGAGTCAAGTCTAATTTTCTCCATCAAACTACATTTTTACATTTACAGAAAACTAATTCACAATAATGTTTTGTTTTGTTTTTTGCTTAGTTCACGTATTTTGTTTATTCTTCAACTATATTGTCAGTTCTAGAATATTCTGAATTAATTTCCATCAAAACTATTCCCTCCTATTCACACCCATTGGTTCAAGTTACCAGCCCTATGCACTTCATCCTTCTCAGAGCGATAAGTACTGAATTACTTTTAAGGTAATTTTTTTAAGGTAAAAGTGGAAGATCCAAGGAGCAATTCCCAAGGGTAGCATACTCCAAATCTTAGAACATTAGAACACAACTTTTCCCATCTACCTATAAATAATTTTTCTGGGGTATAGCTTTCCTTTTAACTGGTCTGAGAAAAAACACCAGGATTTGTAAGAAATACAAAGTGTGATGTTTAACGGGAAGCAGTAATTTTGGTAATAGAAACAAAGTTATTTATATCATAGTTCAGTTCATTTTTTTAATCACATTACACATTGATTGTTTCCTTATTACACTTTGAACACAATTAAGGCATTTAGACACTTGTTCTGTAGTGTAGGATTTTCAAATAAACTCCACTAAGAACGGAACACTTTTCACTTTTCTCAAGAGTGAGAACTCCCCCTCCCACAAGCAAAAATCATTCATTCATTTCTCAGTTTACATATTGACCCATTCACTTGTCCTTTTATAACTAAATATCCATTGAATATATTGATGTGCCCAGAGTTGTTCTACCAGTGGTTATACAGTTGCCAATGAGCAGGTTTCTTGGCATCAGAAAGTTTATATCCTGGTGAGGGAGACAGTGAACTCCTAAGAGGTAGTGATGTCAAGAAAGGCATCACAGACAAGGTGATTTGTGATCATGGCAAAGGAACTGAAGGCTATTCTTAGCAGAGGAAACAATGTGTTAACAAAGGAAGGTAGCTCTTGGGACGAGAGTTAACATCAGTCAAGTGTGTCTTTGATATCCCAGGATATCCTCTTTCACCATAGATGCAAGCCAGGAGTTTTATACGCTTCAACAGCTAATTTTAGAGACATGAAACCTTCAAAATTGAGGTGTAGAACTTGAATTTTGTAAATAAACAAACCAAGGTCTAATTCTACCACAACTAGTTACTAACCATAGGGTATTAGGCAAATGATATAATCTCCCAAAGAATCACTGTCTTAGTCTGTTCGGGTTGCTGTAACAGAATACCATACACCGGGTGGCTTAGAAACTCTTTTATGAGGCCACTAATTTCACACGTGAGAGCTTCACCTTTATGACCTAATCAAATCTTGAAGGCCCCCACCTCATAATGTCACCTCATTGGAAGTTAGGATTTCAACCTATGAAGGAGGAAAGGGGCAAGTATAAACATTCAGTTCAGTTTCATTCCCTTTCATCATTCAAAATTTGAGAGTAATGATACTTCCTTCATTGTACTACATGAGGATTAAAATAGGTAATTCATAGAAAATATGTAAGACACTACCTAGCAATGGTATGTACTCAGAAGGTGGTTAACTTTGGGGCACCCGGCTGGCTCAGTGGGTTAAGCCTCTGCCTTCAGCTCAGGTCATGATCTCAGGGTACTGGAATGGAGCCTTGTGTGGGGCTCTCTGCTCAGCAGGGAGTCTGCTTCCCCCCTTCCCTGCCTGCCTCTCTACCTACTTGGGACTTTTCTCTCTGTCAAATAAATAAATCTTTAAAAAAAAAAAGATGGTTAACCTTATTACTAGTACTGATACAAATATCAATACTATTACTGTTACTAATATTACAAATACTGATAATAATAGCTCTATATTTTTAGTCTTAGAGGACAGCGACAGTGGAAACAGGGCTCACTTAGATAATCTAGGATAATCTCCCCCATTTTAAGATCTTTAACTTAATCACATCTGCAAAGGTCCTTTTATCATGTAAGGCAACATATTCAAAGGTCTGGGGATTAGGGCATGGGCACCTTTGGGAGTCTGTTATTCTACCTATCACAAAGGTTGTCAGAAATAATGTTAAGTGATTTGGGAAGTAAGAACACCTGAAGAAAGCTCATGGTAAAACTGTGATATAGAAAATATCTACACAGTGTAGAATATTGTCTAACCCATAAAATATTCTCACTGAATGTGTATGTTTTTTGTACTCATTTGATTAGGGTAGGATTAGGGTAGGCTTTCCAGGGAGTGGGTCATAAGCACTACTGACTCTCACTTTGACTAGTTATGTAACTGGTGCTCCTTCATCTAGACAATCTTTCACCTACTCATACCACAGAGGCTGTTCCAGTTCTATTCTGTGGCCACTCAAGAGCACAAAAAGTAGGGTGCAGGTATCAGCACATAGACAAAAATATGCCCTTTCATCTTTTCCTTTTATGGCTTTATGAACCCAGGCATGACCATTTGTTTCCATGCTGTTTGTGATTTTATGCCTTTGAATAGCAGTTGCCAAGATGGATAGTTGCAACCAACACCATTTGTCAGGCAAAACCTAAAATAGGTTTTAACTCTTTTTTTTTTTTTTTCCCAGAAAAAAATCACCCAGAGAATGGACTTTGGAAGGAAGAATATATGCATGTGAGTTCAGTTTGGTCGCACTCCAGATCTTTGGCCTTTTGCATACTGTTAGCTATAACATTTGTAAGTATCTGGTCTCCTAGTGTCTTTTTGCCCTTAGAGCTATTTTGGTTAATAGTTGATGAACTATTTTGGTTAATAGTTCATCCACATTTTCTTTCTCAACAACTCCCTCCTCACTCTCATTTTATGTGGTTTGTCTAGAACTTGCCTTATCCTTAGTCAAGGACAAGCATGAAACCCAGGCCTGAGCCAGAGGGATCATTTAGGAATTTGTTCACATGCAAACATGTGAGTTGACATGGACCAGTATCAGTCAAGGACAGGTGCATACTATGGAGGCAAGAAAAGATCTCCAGCTGTTGGTTACCATCTTGGCCCCTTGTGGGACTTGGGAATAAGACTGACAATAGAAGAAAAAGAAGAAATAGGAAAGAGAGAAAATTTTAAGTTTTTATGATATCATTTGCAACCCAGAATGAAAGTCCACATGAAGCCACGGTGTCTAGTGATATGGCTCAAAACATTTTGTCTCTGCTAAAGTCAGCTTTAAAGTTTGGTTGTCTATCACTTGCTGCAAATAGACCCCCTAACTCATACAATACCTAACTTTGCCAAGTCTATTTCTTCATCTTTAAATATTAGAGTAAAAATATCTACCTCAATATTTTTGTGACAAGTACTTGAGGTTATATAGCTGGCACATGGTGAAAACCCAGTCAATAGTAATCACCATCATAATTATTTTCATCAACATCACCATTAATATTGAAAATAGACCTAAAGTTGCTTCATTTTGATAAATTGTGGAAAATGTTATATGTGCTGTACTCAGCTCTTACTATGGAAAGTTTAATAACTTGGATTTTTTACTTGCAAAGTAGGGACAAATAGTTCTGGATCTTTCTTTTGGACAGTGTTTTGAGAATAAAATGGTATGTTGAAAACAATCATTTTTAATAGTGTGAAGTGTTATTCTGCAATAAGTCTTTGCAATAATCATCACAATAAATGCACGAATACACCAATTAGGTCAAATTACACCAAACATAATTGGGTCAAATTTCTAGGTATGTACAATGTCTATACATTAACTTCACTCAGCTGCCAGTAAGCCTGCCTGACCCCACATAAAGGCTGGAGATATCCTGGCAAAAGAGACTAGCACCTTGTCTGGTCCTGTCACTAATAGAACCCTTTGTGGGTTTCCTAATGAGTTCTATGCACTGGGTTACCCAGGCTGCTTTAAATGACAATATTGTCTGTGTGAGCCACAGAGAGATATTGACATCACTATTTGTCCAAAGAGAATCAGTTTAGAGCTAGAAGGACTGGGTTCCAGCTTCTCCTGCTATAAAACCCCTATATGCTATAAGGAAGCTGACTTGGTTTCTCTGGGCCTCAGTACCCTCAAGTGTACAATGAGGATGGATATAACTACCTTATTTATTTCATAAGATTTTGGTGAGAAGCAAAGGTGATAATAACTATGAGAAAGTTTTAGGAAAAAGTAAAGCACAATGTTGTTCTATTCCCTATGAATAAGAGTTTGATACTTTTCCATGTGTTTTTAGAAAACAATCTTTTGCATCTAAAATTTGCACAAATAACAGCTAATTGTTGTTTCAATCTGAGTCAGCAGCTGAATGGTGTCTCTAGTTTGCCAAGTTTAAAAATAGATGCTAGTCTTCTACTTAACACTGGGTTCGAGAGAATTTAGGTTTGGCAAGTGTACCCTTTGCATCTATTCCCATTTCTGTTTAGGGGCCTTCTTAAGACTGTTTAGAAAAACTCTGGGCAGAGAACAGTTTTACAAAACAACATTTGATGAGTTGGAGTAAATGAATTAGAAACATATGGATCAAATTTCCCTGAAAATACATCAGGGTTGAAAAATTAAGGAGAAAAAAGCATTTAACTTTGTCCAAATATGTAAAGGCTAGCTTGGGAAACTTGACCAACCCAAAACCCCACTGCATTTTTGCACCATGTATTGGCAGGGTCTTGGGGTTCCTCTCCTTTGACTTTCTGTTTTGCTAACCAATTTCTCCTTTTCCAATGCAGGAATTTATATCTCCTTCTCCAGGATTCTCAAAAGCATACACATGAGAAACCTAACCCACTTACACGAATATTAAGTGTGTTGATGAAAAATATGTAGCGTGTAACTATCTTGCAATAAAATTAATATAACTCAGTGAACAAAATTCACCGTTTACAACTTATGCAGAATATTTTGTAACTAATACCTCGAGTTTTGAGTATTAACAAACTAATGGAAATAGTTACATGTATAGTGTTCGGTTCCACTGAGCCCTTCTGTGACAGCCTGAATAGCTCCACTAATTATGTATTTGAAAATCCCAATACTAGATCAGTTCAATCCTCCAGCTCTAGGGTCCCTTTCAAATTTAACCTGAGACTCTAATCACATAAGCTGCCTAAATATTTCTTCTGTTTTTATACAGGGATCGATAAGAATTTCCCCAATCGCTTATACCCAATAGGAATGGTGAACCCAAACCTCCAATTAAGAGGGTGGAGAAAACATTAACTTCTATTTCACTTCCCTTTCCTGTTCTTTCCACTTAAGCTCACAATTTCCTCCTTTCGTCTAAAGTCTTCCTTGGTCTTTGAGAAGCTGAGTCAATGGCCACATTTTTCATCAATTCCTTCTGGTAACTTTAATGTGGTTCCCACTTACGAAAAGAGTGCCACTGTGAGTACCATTGGTGTGGTTAAGCAGAGATGGGGCAAAAACAGGATTGTCAATAATCACTGGTCTGAAAATCAAGAGCAAACCAGCAACTAAAACTTAAGATCTTTCTGCCTGCATCTTTATTTGTAAAAATAGGAAACTATTGGGGGGGAGGAGTCAAGATGGCGGAGAAGTAGCAAGCTGAGACTGCTTCAGCTAGCCAGAGATCAGCTAGATAGCTTATCTAAAGATTGCAAACACCTGAAAATCCATCGGCAGATCAAAGAGAAGAAGAACAGCAATTCTGGAAACAGAAAAACAACCAC